>NC_132907.1:18797684-18920184 GCF_047675955.1 Chlorocebus sabaeus
GATGGTCTCGATCTCCTGACCTCGTGATCCACCCGTCTCGGCCTCCCAAAGTGCTGGGATTACAGGCTTGAGCCACCGCGCCCGGCCTACCACTTGTTAAATAGGGAATCCTTTCCCCATTGCCTGTTTTTGTCAGATTTGTTGAAGATCAGATGGTTGTAGAAGTGTGGTTTTATTTCTGAGTTCTTTATTCTGTTCCATTGGTCTATGTGACTGTTTTTGTACCAGTACCATGCTGTTTTGGTTACTGTGGCCTTGTAGTATAGTCTGAAGTCACGTAGCGTGAGATGCCTCCAGCTTTGTTCTTTTTGCTTAGGATTGCCTTGGCTATGTGAGCTGCTTTTGGTTCCATATGAATTTTAAAATAGTTTTTTTCTAGTTCTGTGAAGAATGTCAATGGTAGTTTAATGGGAATAGCGTTGAATCTATAAATTGCTTTGGGCAGTATGGCCATTTTCATGATATTGATACTTCCTATCCATGAGCATGGAATATTTTTCCATCTGCTTGTGTTCTCTTTGGTTTCCTTGAGCAGTGGTTTGTAGTTTTACTATTATAATATACTGCCATAATCTTAAACATTTGTACAGCAAAATAAGCAATGCATATGTATCTTTCATTAAAATAATGTAATTGAACTCTTATAAAGTATGTTAATTAACAGTGAGGAAGAAATAGAATGAGTAAATAGTTATAAAATGCAGCTTTTTATGTACATTTTGATGATTTTGTTAGTAATAGTGCTATGTCTGTTAATACAGCACTTTCATTATGTATCACTTTCAGGTAGAGTTTGAACATTTGTTTAATTAACCATGACTTAAGATTGTAGGTGAGTGCTTATGCTTAGACCATTTAATTATTTGTGTTTTGTTGGTTTACTAATGTACTTAACAGAACTGCTTTAGCCTGGAGCTCTGTAAAGGAACAGTCACTCAAGTCCAGCTTTGATATAAAAGTTTATCTCACTTATAGGCCTTTTATTAAGCACTAAAAGACAACTAGTTTTGTTTGTTTTGAATTCTGCATTCAAAGGAAGGTGATAATGTTATGATTTCCAGTTTAATTTTGAAGATGAGTACTAGTACAGATACTTTTGTTTTCAAAGGGTATAAATTTTGTGAATTTTCTCTGAGTGATTTTATAAGATTTTTTTGTCTTTGCTAGTATTATTTCTGTTCTGGGAGACCTAAAAGTTGTACTTTTGATGAAAGGTGTTTTCCAGTAATATTTATGTCAAGATTTAAGGAAAGATTGTGTAAAATCTGTAGGCACGTAGCAAAGGAAAAATACTTAAGTGATATTAACCTTAAACATTTTAGATAATTTTCTTTGTTGTTATGTTTAACAATGCATAAATATGACAAATTGCTTTTAAGTGACTGATTTGTATCTCCTTAGTTTTATTCAATTAAATGTTTTTTAAAAGATAATTTAGATTCACATGAAATTGTAAGACATAATTGAGAGAGATCTTGTATAACCTTTACTCAATTTTCCCCAATGGTAATATCTTGCAAAACTCTAATACAGTATTACAACCAGGATATTGACATTGATACAGTCAAAACTGAGAACATTTCTATCACAGGGAGTCTTCATGTTGCCGTTTTATAGCCAAACCGACTTTCTTCCAGATGCTTAACCCTACTCCCAACCCTTAACCCCTGGCAAACACTAATCTTTCTGTTTCCATAATTTTGTTATTTCGAGAATGTTATATAAATGGAATTATATGGTGTATAACCTTCGTTTTAGATTATCCATTTTGTCATTCTATAATGTCCTTCTCTGTTGTAATGTTCTTTGCTCTGAAGTGTACTTTATCTCATATTAATATAGTCATTGTGCTTTCCCTTGATTAATATTAGCATGTTATATATTTTTTCAACCTTTTACTTTTAACCTGCCTTTATCTTTATGTTTATAGTGAATTTCTTATAGGCAGCATATCGTTGAGTCATGGGTGTTTTAATCTACTTTGACAGCCTTTGTCTTTTAATTGGCATACTGATTTACATTTAATCTATTTATTTTTAAGGCTTAAGCTTCCCATTTAATTTTTTGTTTTTTGTTCTCTCTAGTCTTCATTTCTCTTATTGTGGGTTATTTCAACATTTTTTAGAATTCCATCTTCGCTTATCTACTGTTAATTTGAATATATCTCTTTTTTTATTAATTAAAACCTATATTTTTTGAAATTGTTTAGAGACAGGATCTCACTCTGTCACGCAGGCTGGAGCACAGTGCCTTGATCATGGCTCTTTGAAGCCTCAAACTCTTGGGCTCCAGCGATCCTCCCACCTCAGCCTCCTGAGCAGCTAAGACTATGGGTACATACCCCCATGAATGGCTGAGTTTTTAAAAATTTTTTTATTTGTAGTAGAAGCAAGGTTTTGCTCTGTTGCCCAGTCTGGTCTAGAACTCCTGGCCTTAAGTAATCTTTCTACCTTGGCCTTAAGTAATCTTTCTACCAAAGCACGAATATATCTCTGTGTATAGCTTTTTTAGTGGTGGCTATAGGTATTATATTATACATGCATAACTTATCTTACCATCACAGTCTACTGGTGTCCTCATGTTACACTTCAGGGGGCAAACTTTTTAACCACTTACCTCCCTTTCATCTCTTTTTTCTCTTCACTTTATGAATAGTTTTGTTAGGTATGTCCTTTACATGCATTTAGAACCATATCAGTGTTATAACTTTTCTTCAACCATCGAATATAATTTAAAAGACTCAGAGGAGAAGGAAAAACTGTTATATTTACTCATATTTTTCCTTGCCATATTCTTTCTTTCTTCTTGATGTTTGAAGATTCCATCTTTTATCATTTCCTTTCTGTCTAAAGAGCTTCCTTTAGCCATTCTTTCAGGATAGGTCTGCTGATGACAAATACTCTAGTTCTCCTTTATCTGAAAATGTTTTGATTTTCTCCCCCTACATTCTTGAAATATATTTTTGCTAGATATAAGATTCTCTGTTGATAGTTCCTCTCCATCAGTTGGTCTACTGTGTTCTGTCCTCCATGGTTTTTGATGAGAAATCTGCTGTCATTAGACTTGGTTTTTCTGTTACTGGTAAGGTTTCATTTCTCCTATGCTGCTTTCAAGATTTGTTTTTTCTTTGTCTTTAGTTTTCAGAGGTTTTGGATTTATTTGGGTTCAATCCGGTTTAGGGTTTACTCAGCTTCCTCAATTTGTAGTTTTATTTGCCAAATTGAAAAAGTTTGCAGTCATTGTTTCTTTGAGTTCTCTTTCAGCTCTTGCCTCTGTCTCCTCTCCTTCCAGGATTGATTAATAGACGAAAGGAATGTTAGGTCTTTTATTGTGGTTTCACCGGTCCCTGAGACTCTGTTTTTTAGTTTTGATTTTTTTTGTCCCTAGTCTATTTTATCTTTGTTGTTCAGATTGGGTAAATCTTGTTGTTCTGTGTTCCAGTTTACTGATTATTTCTTTTGTCCCACTCCTCTGCTTTTGATCCCATTCATTAAGTTTTCAGTTTTGGTTCTGGTATTTGCCAGTCGTAACATTTTTTATTTGGTCTCTTTATCTTCTATTTCTTTCTTTAGACTTTATAATTTTTTTTTTTTTTTGAGACAGAGTCTCGCTCTGTTGCCCAGGCTGGAGTGCAGTGGCGTGATCTGTACTCACTGCAACCTCTGCCTCCCAGGGTTCAAGTGATTCTTCAGCCTCAGTCTCCTGAGTAGCTGGGATTACAGTCATCCACCACCATGCCTGGCTAATTTTTGTATTTTTAGTAGAGATGGGGTTTCACTATGTTGGCCAGGCTGGTCTCTAACCCCTGACCTCAGGTGATCTGCCCGCCTTGGCCTCCCAGAGTGCTGGGATGACAGGCGTGGGCCACGGCGCCCAATCTAGACTTTATAATTCTTTGCTAAAACCTTCTATTTCTGTATTTGTTACCAGGATGTTCTCAATTGCTCATTGAAGCATCTTTTAATGATTTTTAAAAAAATAATCAGATCATTCCAATATCTCTGTTATCTTGGTGTTGGCATCTGCTAGTTATCTATTTTTATTCAGTTTGAGATCTTCCTGCCTCTTAGAATGATGAGTGATTTTTTAATTGAAACTTGGACATTTTGGATACTTTGAGACTGGATTTTATTTAAACCTTCAGGTTAACTGGCTTTGTTTGATACCACTCTAGCAAGGAAGGGTGGTGGAAAGAGAGGGGTGCTGTCTCATTACTGCCGCATCATAGCAGAGGTCCAGATTCCCTGCTCATCCTCCACTGACACCTCAGAGGGATCGTACTTATTGTTACAATAGGTGAGTGTGAGATTTCTGGCTCCCCAACTGTCTTTCTCTGATAGCTGTCTGACTAGCAGGGATACAAGGTACTGTTCTCTGTGTGTCCTTCCCTGACAACCACCAAGGTGTGGGTGGGGCTGACTTTGGTTACTACTAGGTGTGGTGCTGCAAGTCCTAACTATGCACTAGGCCTCCTCTGGCATCATGACAGTGAGGAGGAATAAGGTCAGCTTGTCACTAATGGATGGGCTTAGAAGTCCAAGCTCCTCACTTGGTCTTCACACACAATATCAGAATCCTTGTTACCTCTTGGTAGAGATGAAAATCTCAGTCCCATCTTTGCCTTTTCTGAGACCACCCAGTGAGGTGGTTGGGTCATCTCATTACAGCCTAATAAGGGTAGAAGTGTAGGATCATCATCTCAGCCTTTACTGGTGGGGATGGGGGTAGGGCCATAATTTTTATCTGGTGTTCGGCTGCACTTGAGTAGTTACTTCTAGAAGTTTTATATCTTGCTAGACTGCCCCTTTCCTGGTCCTTTGGCTAGAGAGAGCAGTTCTGGGGGTTTCTTTTATCTGCATTTGTTGCCAGCTTCTGCACTGAGTTTGGGTATATGAAATAAAATGAAAACCCAGGGAACTCACTGGTCTTTCTTTGGATCTTGAGGTTCCTATCCAGTTCTCCTTCTTTTTGCCTTTCAAAGTCTTCAGTCTTCTTATGTTTGTTTTATATATACTTTACATGTAGTGTTCTGCTTTTCTAGACCTACTTAGTGAGAGAGATGGGGAAAAGTACATCTACTCCATCTTCCTGGAAGCAGAAAGTGTGTTTCAGATACTTGGTATTGGAAGTTACCTCTAAACAGTAGTTAAATTGGATGTATGTGGCTATTATTGTGTTTGTGTGGTTTTTTGTTTGTTTTGGGGACTAAATGCCTGTAGGCATATTTTATTGGCAGAGATAAAGAATTCAAAACAAAAACCTAGAATCAACTCCTGTGGATATTTATAAATCTCAAACTGAGACATTTTCTTGACAACTCAGGGACCTAATTAATAACACTAGTTTTTACTTGTCAAACTTTACTGTGATTTCTTTAATGTTACTATTCAAACAATGCTCCTCTTTTTTTGGCTCTTTGATCTAGTTATAGAGTGGCTGACAATTTGTGGAAATAGTTTTCAGGTTTTCGGTAGTATTATAGGCCTTATTAAAATCTAACGGTCATGTGTTCCTTTTGAAGGGCTATAGGTATTTCTATGGGGATTTAATAGTCAAAACTTTACTTTGTAATACAATAGAAGCACATCATCTATAGCACAGTAACTTGTTATAAAATATGAGAAAAATCAAGGCCTTTATTCGATACAGGTTGTGTAATATTTTTAAATTGCCTAAACAGAAGTATTCTACAGTAAAATGTTATTGTAGATGTTTAAAAGAAAGTTTTCTTTAACTATATAATATGTGGATTGTTCAAGGACTAAAGTAATCTTGGAATTGGATTTCTTTCATTGTAGGGTGATGAATTAGAAGACAATGAAAAGAATTTCTATGAATCTGATGATGATCAGAAGGAAAAGACTGACAAAAGGAAGAAGCCATATACTATGGATCCAGATCATAGACTCTTAATTAGAAATACAAAGCCTTTGCTTCAGAGCAGGAATGCTGCGGTATGTTAAAATCCTTATAAGAAATAATTCACTGGTTTTTAAAAAACAGCAATTAAAAATACCTCAATTTAGTAAGTGAGTCTGTGTGTGCTAATGGAACATTTGTTTGTTTACACACCAAATGACATGTAATGGATAGTTGGAAATACAGTGTGGAATGTAAGCTATAGGTTTAGAGACCTAATGTCTGGGAAGTAATACCTAAATATATTTCAGCCTTCCATGTTTCCAGGTATGCAGAGTTAGCTTTTGATGAGAATACCTGGTTTGGCCTATTGGACTTCATTTACTTTTTAGTGGTTTTGTTAATTGCTTTTCTTAAGATATTTCTAAGTTGTTTCTCAATTGGTTGGATTGTATTAGCTCTTATGTAAGGACTATGTATATTTATCAGTTATTCCATTATGATTGAGGATAATGGAATTCCATTATGATTGAGGGTACTTGATCTGGTTTCAGTCCTTACTGTTTGTCTTATAGAATTTTTAAGAGACTAACAAAGGTAATGCCTCACATATTATAAATGTAAATTGGTAGTAATCGTAATTAAAAATCATCTTTATTTGGGTCATAAGGTTTTCTTTGTTTGTTTGACACCTTTTTGTTTATATAACCATTTGTATTCTAGAAGAATACATGTGCACAATACAAAAATTAGAAAATACAGACTAGCAAAACTAAAAAGAAAATTAAAACATCACATTCTCAACACTCAGAAATCACTTATGTCGTAGTGTATTTTCTTCCAGATCTTTTTAATCTGCATAAATATACATATATTCATCATTACACATACATATATATATATTTTAACCAAGATGAAAATCATACTGTACATAACATTTTCTAACCGTTATTTCTCTATTCAGTCCTCTCCACTTATTATTTCAATAAAATTTCATTTCATTTAATACCAATTGATCTTAAATTATTCTTTTTGGATAATTTATCCGAACTATTATCTAATGCATTGCGTCTTTTAAAGCCTCTCTAGTCTTGCAGAATGTCCTTCTGGGTTTGTCTGATTGCTGCTGCTGCTTTTTATTTTGTTTTTTGATTTTGTTTTTGTTTTTGTTTTTACTATACCTACTGGAATGGGATGGTTGCATCTTTCATAGTGTCATTTCTTTTATATTCTGTGTTTCCTGTTAACTGGCAGTTATAGCCAAGGCTTGACGGATTTAAGTTAAACATGTTCTTAAAGATTTTAATTGAGAAAATGTTCTTAATGAGTTGTTATGTTCAGTTAGTAAAAACTTCAGATATGTGGAATTTGCATTATTTTTTCTGATTCTTGAGAATTTAGAGCTTATAGCTTTGTGTATCCTAGTTATCAGCAACAATTTTTGTCTAATACCTAATAGTTTAGTTTCCAAATCATTATTCAGTAATCATGCCCAGTCATAACAAAAATATTATTTCATGGATATTATAAAATATGCTTATATTTTAATGTACTCAGCCAGATGCTAGTTAGGTAGCTGTAATTTGCCATCTTAAACTCTACTTTATGAGTGACTCACTATTCATTTAACTACGTCTTAGGAACTGATTTTATAGTTCAAATACTTATGGATCAAAAACGTTCTCAAATAGTGAAACAAATAGTGGCAGTTTGTACTTTTTGTCCCAGTTTGTTTGGGTTCCCTGCGTACTTGATGGTGTACCAAATAGAGGTGGTTTACTTTTTGTGTCAGTATATTTTGGTGCCTTGTTTTGGGATGCTGCTAAATATGAGTAAAGGCTAACTTTTGAAGAATTGTGGATAGATTTTTTTTGAACTTCATACTTAAGTTTATGGAGAGACTTTGAGAATTTCTTTCAGGAAATTTAATACGTCATTGCTATGTAGTTTGTACTGGAGATAGATACTGAAAGCGGAATGTTAGGAGGCTATTCTAACAGTCTAAATAAGGTGACAGCGGCATGAATGGTTAAGAGTAGAAAAGTGTTTATAGGATGCACTTTATTATGAACAGGCATGATGTAACTGTAGAAGGCCTATAAGGTTGTATATTTTTAGTCTTTTTCGATTTTGAAGCTTTGGGAACTTTCTTCATGGTGTTTACAAATTACCCTATACATTTCAAATGCTGGGTATCAAAGAGACTGTAAACTGTTGGATTTCTAAATACTCAGGAAAAAGAGGCTCATTTAGTCCTTTCGGATTTTGGACTACGCTAATATATTAGAACAGATGGCATGCCAAGTGGCAGCTAGAATTTTAAAGACTAGAATTTAATCTTGAATTAGATCAGTCATTAATTGAGGTGGTTTTGTTTTATAAGATTTAAAATTCGGTAGAGTTTATTTTGTAGCTAACTTATATTTGCAGTTCACAAGTGAAGGAATGAGATATTCTTGCATTTTTAAAATTCTCAACTAATGTCTTAAAGCTATAAATCAAACTTGTAAGAAAGTACAAGAAATGGCAAACAGTAAATTTAGGATCCCGTATAGTGTATTTTTAAAAACAGTTCTTTAGTTTTAGAAGAAACTTTTTTTAACCTCAAACGTTCTCCTGTGCTGTATACTATTTAGGCATATATATTAATAGAACTTTTGCTATATATTTGTTCAAACTTCATAGACCAGGCAGAGTTAAATTAATATTAGTGTGTCCTTTGAGCCAAAGGCAGCATTGGTAACATCTGTAGCTATATCTCTACAGTTGTCACTCTGAATCTGAGTGTAGAAGCACTTAGGGGAAGCAGTACTCTTCTGTTTTGAGACAAAGAAATTCTAATCACCCTTTGTTTGTTTTGTTTTGTTGAGACAGTGTCTCACTCTGTTGCCCAGGCTGGAGTTTAGTGGCATGATCTCAGCTCACTGCAACTTCTACCTCCTGGGTTCAAACGATTCTCTTGTCTCAGCCTCCCAAGTAGCTGAGATTACAGGCATGTACCACCACACTTACCTAATTTTTGTATTTTTAGTAGAGATGGGGTTTCACCATGTTGGCCAGGATGGTTTCACACCTGACCACAAGTGATCCACCTGTCTCGGCCTCCCAAAGGGGTGGGAGTACAGGCGTGAGTCGCTGTGCCCAGTCTTCGAATCACCCTTATAATGGCTTTTAACCAAAAGCCATTTTTAAGGTTCTGTGTTTTTAAAAACAAGATTATTTTAAATGCTACTGCTGTAGATGTATTTGTTTTAATGGAGTTTCTTTAATTGTAACTTAAATGTGCTGAGTTTTCTTTATTTCAGCCTACTTGTTACTGTTGTCCTGGCTTCATTTAGAAAGGCATGCTTACAATTCTTAAAAGGCCCCAGTCTCAGAGCAACAGCCGAGGAGCATGGAATTTTGAGTGTCTTGAGCTTTGCTACATACTAGCTGTTACACTTTGAGCAGTTCATTCAATGTCTCTTTTTTTTTCTGAGGATGTATTCGTTGCATAGCACTGCCATACATATTGCCACAACCTGAGTGGATTAAAACAACATAAACTTATTCTGTCACATTTCAGGAAACCAGAAGTCTGAAATCAAGGTATAATCAGTATTGGTTACTTCTGTGCACTCTGAGGGAGAAACCATCTCTTTCCTAGCTTCTGGTGATTGCCAGCAATCTGTGGCATTGCTTGGCTTATGGATGTATCACACTAATTATCTCCATCTTCACATGGCCTCCACTGTGTCTCTTTTTGTCCTTTTTTTTTCCTCTTATAAGGACACTTTCATTCAATTTAGGGCTCTTAACCAGCATGATCTCATTTCAGTTCTTACATTAATAATTTCTGCAGAGATCCCACTTCCAAATAAGATCAGATTCTGAGGATAGAATTGGGTACTGGGGGTGGGGGACACTTCTTCAACTCACTACAAAGAGTAACATTCCATTTTATATCCCAGGAATTTTTGGGACTTAGAGGAAATAATGTGTAGGAATGGATTTTGAAGTTGTAGAGTGCTCTGGTGTTCATAGTTCCTGTTATTTTTATGCTTTATCTTGTAGGTGGTTATGGCAGTTGCTCAGCTGTATTGGCACATATCACCAAAATCTGAAGCTGGCATAATTTCTAAATCACTAGTGCGTTTACTTCGTAGCAATAGGTAGGTCATGATTTTATATATATATTTTTTCTTTTGTATTCCTTCAAAAGTAATGTTTGACCAAATTTAATCTTTCAGGCATTTAATATATAACTCTGACTATACTTTATCAATCAGTAAGATTTCATACTTAATGGGATTATTATAAAAGTCTTTATATGCTTATCTCACACTTAATTATAAATACTGAAATTTTTTTTAACCTCAAGCCCAAAGATATTGAAAATATTTTGTGGCATAATTCTAGGGTGTCACTAGTAGCCTAGTATTAGTGCTTGACATTTTTAGGTATGGCAATAATGATGTTCGGGAGTTTTAGTACATCTGGAATCACTGAAAAACTATACTGAAGTACTATCAGATTGACTTACTCAATGTATTAATACGTGGTTTTATATAGAGCAATGTGTATGCTAAGTAATGTAGTTTATGCCAGAATTGCGCTTTCTATAAAGCTGGAATATTTAATTACTCTGCTTTGCTCCACTCTAAAAAGAGATCTATGTTTTAAATAGCTACTCATTTTAAAGATTGGATACTTTTAGTTTCAGATAGACAGACAGAGCTATCTTTATAATTTAGTGGTTTAGGTAATTTTTTAATTTTACCTCTTTATAATTTAGTGTTTTTTTAAATTTACCTTTAATTTTACCTCTTTATAATTTAGTTGTTTAGGTAAACAAGTCAAAACAATTTATTGAGTTTCCATGACATAGAACATGAGAATCACGATTTCAGGTTTAATTCAGACTTTTGTTCTGTGTTTAAGAATACCTTCATTTCAGCTATTTGACATACCTTAGCTATTTTTCAGTAATTAGTTTTAATTTGAAACAGTGTTTTTCATTGAGTGCTTGTTTCAACTAATTGGGTTGGAAGGAAAGAACCATGTATTTATTTTTGCCCTTAACTGGAACTTAGTCCACAATTTTAGCTCTTGACTGGCTTAGTAACAAATGAGATGCCATTTCCTTTGTGTACCTATTCTCCATATCTTTATATCCAGCTATTATTTTTCTCTTTTGCTAGCTCAGCATTTTTTTTTTCCTATGGCTAGTTCAAAGGCTATCAGAAAGACCTGGAATTGGTCTTTCACGTGAAGCCTTATACCAGATTCAGTTCATTTATTAGATATTTGGATCTAAAAATAACATGACTGCTTTTTAAATCTGACCTTTGCCTTGGGAAGAATGAGTTAATAATAACAGTGTGGTCATATTTACCCCAGTAACACTAGGAATACTTTCCTTGGATGTGTTCAAAGCAGCTAAAATGTTAACTTTATATTTTAGGAGTACTTTATTGTAAAATTTGTTTTAACTATTCTTCATAATGAATCACATGTAATTTATTGGTATTTTATAGAAAAAGTGCATTAAAATGGCAGATGTCTAAGATTTACTAAAAACTTTTCAATATTACATTTAAGAGTCTCATTCACTATGAAATTATTGCTAATTCTTTTTCATTATTATAGTGCTTACTCAAAGATGTTTCATTGGAACATATACCCAGTGATAATTCTCTTTTGATTTCTAGGGAGGTGCAGTATATTGTCCTACAAAATATAGCAACTATGTCAATTCAAAGAAAGGTATGTACGTTCTGAACACATAATTTAAGAGACACGTGAACACATTGGTACCTTAATGTATTCTTGTATTTGTTTTTGTAATCTAGGGGATGTTCGAACCTTATCTGAAGAGTTTCTATGTTAGGTCAACTGATCCAACTATGATCAAGACACTGAAGGTATGTATGCTTTCATTTTTCAGATGCTTTTAACACATTTGTTTTGAAGAGATATTGCAATAGCTTTTAGCATCTGCGGGATGCAGTCCTGCTTTTCAAAAAACATTGATACAGTTAAGGGTTTTTCTTTATACTTTTCATTATTATTATATATTAATTACTGTACTACATTCTGATAATGTAAAGTTAAGCCATTCTACCTACAACTTGATTAACTCACAGATTACTGAAGGAGACAGGCATTTAAATAAATAACTTCGGAGACTGGGTCCAAGATGGCTGAATAGGAATAGCTCTGGTCTGCAGCTCTCAGCGTGATGGACGCAGAAGATGGGTGATTTCTGCATTTCCAACTGAGATACCTGGTTCATCTCACTGGGACTGATTGGACAGTGAGTGCAGCCCCAGAAGGCAAGCTGAAGCAGAGTGGGGCATCGCCTCACCCATAAAGCGCAAGGGGTCGGGGGATTTCCCTTTCCTAGCCGGGGGAAGCTGGGACAGACTGTACCTGGAAAAATGGGACACTCCCACCAAAATACTGAGCTTTTCCCAAGGTCTTAGCAACCAGCAGACAAGGAGATTCTCTCCCATGTTTGGCTCAGTAGGTCCCATGCCCATGGAGCCTTGCTCACTGCTAACGCAGCAGCCTGAGATCAAACTGCGAGGCGGCAGCCCAGCTTGGGAGGGTCGTCCGCCATTGCTGAGGCTTGAATAGGTAAACAAAGCGGCCAGGGAGTTTGAACTGGGCAGAGCCCACCGCAGCTCAACAAGGCCTGCTTCCTCTGTAGACTGACTCTGTGGGTAGGGCATAGCTGAACAAAAGGCAGCGGACAACTTTTTCAGACATAAACGTCCCTGTCTGACAGCTCTGAAGAGAGCAGTGGTTCTTCCAACTGGGTGTTTGAGCTCTAAGAACATACAGACTGCCTCCTCAAGTGGGTCCCTGACCCCTCTGCAGCCTAACTGGGAAACGCCTCCCAGTAGGGGCCAACAGACACCTCATATAGACAGGTGCCCTTCTGGGACGAAACTTCCAGAGGAAGGACCAGGCAGCAATATTTGCTGTTCCGCAGTATTTGCTGTTCTGCAGCCTCCACTGGTGATACCCAGGCAAACAGAGTCTGGAGTGAACTTCCAGCAAACTCCAACAGACCTGCAGGTGAGGGACCTGACTGTTAGAAGGAAAACTAACAAACAGAAAGGAATTGCATCAACATCAACTAAAAGGACATCCACACCAAAACCCCATCTGTAGGTCACCAACATCAAAGACCAAAGGTAGATAAAACCACAAAGATGGGGAGAAACCAGAACAGAAGAGCTGAAAATTCTAAAAACCAGATCGCCTCTTCTCCTTCAAAGGATCGCAGCTCCTCACCAGCAATGGAACAAAGCTGGATGGAGAATGACTTTGACGAGTTGACAGAAGTAGGCTTCAGTGGGTCGATCATAACAAACTTCTCCGAACTAACGGAGCATGTTCAAACCCATCTCAAGGAAGGTAAAAGCCTTGAAAAAAGGTTAGACGAATGGCTAACTAGAATAAACAGTGTAGAGAAGACCTTAAGTGACCTGTTGGAGCTGAAAATCATGGCACAAGAACTTTGTGACACATGCACAAGCTTCAGTAGCCAATTCGATCAAGTGGAAGAAAGGGTATGTGTGATTGAAGATCAAATTAATAGAGCGAGAGGACAAGGTTATAGAAAAAAGAGTAAAAAGAAACAAACAAAGCCTCCAAGAAATGTGAGACTGTGTGAAAAGACCAAATCTACGTTTGATTGGTGTACCTGAAAGTGACGGGGAGAGTGGAACCTATTTGGAAAACACTCTTCAGAATATTATCCAGGAGAACTTCCCTAACCTAGCAAGGCAGGCCAACATTCAAATTCAAGAAATACAGAGAACACCCCAGAATACTCCTCGAGAAGAGCAACCCCAAGACACATAATTGTCAGATTTACCAAAGTTGAAATGAAGGAAAAAATGTTAAGGGCAGCCAGAGAGAAAGGTTGAGTTACCCACAAAGGGAAGCCCATCAGAATAACAGCAGATCTCTCGGCAGAAATCCCACAAGCCAAAAGAGCGTGGGGGCCAATATTCAGCATTCTTAAAGAAAAGAATTTTCAACCCAGAATTTCATATCCAGCCAAACTAAGCTTCATAAGTGAAGGAGACATAAAATCCTTTACAGACAAGCAAATGCTGAGAGATTTTGTCACAACCAGGCCTGTCTTACAAGAGCTCTTGAAGGAAGCACTAAACATGGAAAGGAACAACCGGTACCAGCCACTGCAAAAACATCCCAAATTGTAAAAACCATCGATTCTATGAAGAAACTGCATCAACTAATGGGCAAAATAACCAGTGAACATCATAATGACAAGATCAAATTCACACATAACAGTATTAACCTTAAATGTAAGTGGACTAAATGCCCCAATTAAAAGACACAGACTGGCAAGTTAGATAAAGAGTCAAGACCCATCAGTGTGCTGTATTCAGGAGACCCATCTCACATGCAGACACACATAGGCTCAAAGGGATGGAGAAAGATGTACCGACCAAATGGAAAGCAAAAAAAAAGCAAGAGTTGCAATCCTAGTCTCTGACAAAATAGACTTCAAACCAACAAAGATCTGAAGGCCATTACATAATGGTAAAGGGATCAATTCGACAAAAAGAGCTAACTATCCTAAATATATATGCACCCAATCCAGGAGCACCCAGTTCATAAAGCAAGCCCTTAGAGACCTACAAAGAGACTTAGACTCCCACACAATAATAATGGGAGACTTTAACACCCCACTGTCAATGTTAGACAGATCAACGAGACAGAAGGCTGACAAGGATATCCAGGACTTGAACTCAGCAAGCAGAGCTAATGGACATCTACAGAACTTCCCACCCCACATCAACAGAATATACATTCTTCTCAGGACCACATCAAGCTTATTCTAAAATTGACCACATAATTGGAAGTAAAGCACTCCTCAGCAAATGTAAAAGAACAAAATCACAACAAACTCTCTCACAGCACAGTACAATCAAATTAGAACTCAGGATTAAGAAACTCACTCAAAACCGCACAACTACATGGAAACTGAACAACCTGTTCCTGAATGACTACTGGGTAAATAACGAAATGAAGTCAGAAATAAAGATGTTCTTTGAAACTAATGTTTCACATTAGTTTCAACGTACCGGAATCTCTGGGACACACATAAAGCAGCATGTAGAAGGACATTTATAGCACTAAATGCCCACAAGAGAAATCAGTAAAGATCTAAAATCGACACCCTAACGTCACAATGAAAAGAACTAGAGAAGCAAGGGCAAACAAATTCAAAAGCTAGCAGAAGGCAAGAAATAACTAAGATCAGAGCAGACTGGAAAGAGATAGAGACACAAAAAACCCTTAAAAAAAATCAATGAATCCAGAAGGTGGTTTTTTGAAAAGATCAACAAAATTGATAGACCGCTAGCAAGACTAATTAAGAAAAGAGAGAAGAATCAAATAGATGCATTAAAAAATTATAAAGGAGATATCACCACCGATTTCACAGAACTACAAACTACCATCAGAGAATACTATAAACGTCTCTACTCAAACTAGAAAAACTAGAAGAAATGGATAAATTCCTGGACATATACACCCTAAACCAGGAAGAAGTTGAATCTCTAAAGAGACCAGTAAAAGGCTCTGAAATTGAGGCAATAATTAATAGCCTACCAACCAAAAAGAGTCCAGGACCAGATGGATTCACTGCTGAATTCTACCAGAGGTACAAAGAGGAGCTGGTACCATTCCTTCTGAAACTATTCCAATCAACAGAAAAAGAGGGAATCCTCCCTAACTCATTTTATGGGGCCAGAATCATCCTGATACCAAAGCCTGGCAGAGACACAACAGAAAAAGAGAATTTTAGACCAATATCCCTGATGAACATCGATGCAAAAATCCTTAATAAAATGCTGGCAAACTGAATTCAGCACATCAAACAGCTTATCCACCACGATCAAGTTGGATTCATCCCTGGGATGCAAGGCTGATTCAACATACGCAAATCAATAAATGTAATCCATCACGTAAACAGAACCAATGACAGAAAGCACATGATTATCTCAGTAGATGCAGAAAAGGCCTTCGACAAAATTCAACAGCCTTTCATGCTAAAAACTCTCAAGAAACTAGGTATTGATGGAATGTATCTCAAAATAATAAGAGCTACTGATGACAAACCCACAGCCAATATCATACTAAATGGGAAAAACTGGAAGCATTCCCTTTGAAAACCGGCACAAGACAAGGACGCCCTCTCTCACCACTCCTGTTCAACATAGTGTTGGAAGTTCTGGCCAGGCCAATCAGGCAAGAGAAAGAAATGAAGGGTATTCAATTAGGAAAAGAGGAAGTCAAATTGTCCCTCTTTGCAGATGACCTGATTGTATATTTAGAAAACCCTGTCGTCTCAGCCCAAAATCTCCTTAAAGCAACTTCAGCAAAGTCTCAGAATACAAAATCAGTGTACAAAAATCATAAGCATTCCTATAGACCAAGAACAGACAAACATAAAGCCAAATTATGAGTGAACTCCCATTCACAATTATTATAAAGAGAATAAAATACCTAGGGATCCAACTTACAAGGGATGTAAAGGACCTCTTCAAGGAGAACTACAAACCACTTCTCAACGAAATAAAAGAGGACACAAACAAATGGAAAAACATTTCATGCTCATGGATAGGAAGAAGTAGTATAGTAATAATGGCCATACTGCCCAAAGTAATTTATAGATTCAGTGTCATCCCTGTCAAGCTCCCAATGACTTTCTTCACAGAATTGGAAAAAGTTCATCTGGAACCAAGAAAGAGCTTGCATTGCCAAGACAATCCTAAGCAAAAAGAACAAAGCTGGAGGCATCACCCTACCTGACTTTATACTACAAGGCTACAGTAACCAAAACAGCGTGGTACTGGTACCAAAACAGAGATACAGACCAATGGAACAGAACAGAAGCCTCAGAAATAACACCACACATCTACAACCATCTGATCTTTGACAAACCTGACAAAAACAAGCAATGGGGAAAGGATTCCCTATTTAATAAATGGTGCTGGGAAAACTGGCTAGCCATATGTAGAAAGCTGAAACTGGATCCCTTCCTTACACTTTATACAAAAAATTAATTCAAGATGGATTGGAGACTTAAATGTTAGAGCTAAAACCATAAAAACCCTAGAAGAAAACCTAAGCAATACCATTGAGGACATAGGCATGTGCAAGGACTTCATGACTAAAACATCAAAAAGCAACGGTAACACAAGCCAAAATTGACGAATGGGATCTAATTAAAGAGCTTCTGCATGGCAAAAGAAACCTCCTTCAGAGTGAACAGGCAACCTACAGAATGGGTGAAAATTTTTGCAATCTTCCCATCTGACAAAGGGCTAATATCCAGAATCTACAAAGAAGTTAAACAAATTTACAAGAAAAAACAACCCTATCCAAAGTAGGCAAAGGATATGAACAGATACTTCTCAAAAGAAGACATCTATGCAGCCAACAGACACATGAAAGAAAAAATGCTCATCATCACTGGTCATCAGAGAAATGCAAATCAAAACCACAATGAAATACCATCTCACACCAGTTAGTATGGCAATCATTAAAAAGTCAGGAAACAATAGATTCTGGAGAGGATGTGGAGAAACAGGTATGCTGTTCCACTGTTTGTGGGAGTGTAAATTAGTTCAACCATTGTGGATGACAGTGTGGTGATTCCTCTAGGATCTAGAACTAGAAATAACATTTGACCCAGTGATCCCATTACTGAGTATATACCCAAAGGATTATAAATCATTCTACTATAAAGACACATGCACACATATGTTTATTGCAGCACTGTTCACAATCACAAGACTTGGAACCAACCCAGATGTCTATCAATGATAGACTGAATTAAGAAAATGTGGCATATATACACCATGGAATACTATGCAGCCATTAGAAAGGATGAGTTCATGTCCTTTGCATGGACATGGATGAAGCTGGCAATCATCATTCTCAGCAAACTATCACAAGGACAGAAAACCAAACACTGCATGTTTTCATTCATAGGTGGGAATTGAACAATGAGAACACTTGGACACAGGGTGGGGAATATCACACACCGGGGCCTGTCAGAGGTTTGGGGCCTAGGGGAGAAACAACATTAGGAGAAATACCTAAAGTAAATGACGAGTTAAGGGGTGCAGCAAACCAACATGGCACACGTATATCTATGTATCAAACCTGCACGTTGTGCACATGTACCCTAGAACTTAATGTGTAATAATATAAATAAATAAATAACTCAGGGCTTGGCACAGTGGCTCATCCCTGTATTGCTAGCACCGTGGGAGGCTAAGGTAGGAGGATTGCTTGAGGCCAGGAGTTCAACACCAGCTTGGGCCACGTAGTGAGACTCTGTCTCTACAGAAAAATCAAAATTAGCCAGGTGTGGTGGTGCATGCCTATAATCTTAGCTACTTGGGAGGCTGAGGTGGGCAGATCGCTTGAGCCCAGAAAGTTGAGGCTGCAGTGAGCCGTTGAGCATGCCACTGCACTCCAGTCTGGGTGATAGAGTGAGACCCTGTCTGTAACTAACTTATTTTAGTACTGTGTGTTTTAAGTGATACGGATATTTGAATTGAGTGTTGTGAAAAACAGAAAGGTGGAGCTAATTCTCTGAGAGGTTTAGAAAGGATGACGTTTGGGTGGATCTTAAAAGAATAATATTGTGAATTTTTTTCTTGGTTGGCAGGTTGATCGGGAAGTTGAAAGGTTAGAGTAGGTGAAAAACATAATTGATGCTAACACAAGGGATTATGAAAGAGCATTGTTTTCAGGAAGTAATAAGTATGGTGTAGAGTGCAGTTAGGAATGTAAATCTGTTGTGATTAAAATAGTATGTTATTTATACAGAAAAGTAAGTAGAAAGAGTAGAAAGCCTAGAAACATGCCCATACATGCAAAAATGTACCGTGTAGTAGAGGAGATATTACAAACCAATGAGGAAAGGATGGACTATGGACTGTTCAAGACTGTTCAATATTAGAATGATGTATTATTCATATGAAAACTGAGTTTAATAATAAAATCTAAATTATACCCAAATTCAAGGATATTTTACCAAAAAAACCCGGTTTATAATTAGCGAAAGTGTCAAGGTCATAAAAGTTAAAAGAAAGACTAAGAAACTGTTTCAGACCAAAGGAGACAACTAGCTGCAATATGTGATATTGAACTGGATCCCTTTATTATATGTCATTGAGACAGTTATTGAAACTTAAATGCATAGTGAAAATTACATGAAAGTAATACATCAGTTTAATAACCTGATTTTCTTGGTTGTATTGTAGTCTGTGGAACACATCCTTGTTTATAGGAAATATACATAGAAGTTTTTGGGGATAATGTAGCATCAGATTGGCATCTGTAGTCTCAAATCATTCAGAAAAACAACAACAGTTCTTTGTGCTATACATGTAGCTTTTCCGTATGTTTGAGATTGTTTTTTAAAAGTTGTCCAGCTGGATGCAGTGGTTCATGCCTATAATCCTAGGACTTTGGGAGGCTGAGGCAGGAGGATTGCTTGAGCGTAGGAGTTTAAGACCAGCCTGGGCAACACAACGAGACTCCATCCCTACAAAAAAAATTAAGAATAAGCTGAGCATGGTGTTATGCACCTGTAGTCCCAACTACTTGGGAGGCTCAGGTGGGAGAATTGCTTGAGCCCCAGAGGTTAAGGCTGCAGTGAGCCATGATCACACCACTGCACTTCAGCCTGGGTGACAGAGTAAGACCTTGTCTCAAAAAAAAAAAAAAAAAGAAAAAAAGAAAAAAAAAAAAGTTGTCCAAAAGTTAAAATACAGTTATCAAAATAAAATTAAAAATTAAAAGATAATCTGGGAAAAATATTTCTAATACATGTGTCTGAATAAATGATTTGTACCCAGAATATATAAAGAACTCCTCCTACAGTCTGTGCTTTCTGATTGGAGCATTTAGATCATTTACTGTTTCGTTTTTTTTTTTTTTTTTTTAAATTTTTATTTCAGTAGGTTTTTGGGGAACAGGTGGTGGTGTTTGGTTACATGCATTAATCTTTAGTAGTGATTTCTGAGGTTTTGGTGCACCCATCACCCAAGCAGTGTCACTGCATCCAATGTGTAGTCTTTTATTCCTCACCACCCGCTCCCCTTTCCCCTGAGTCCCCAAAGTCCAATGTATTATTCGTATGCCTTTGCATCCTTATAGCTTAGCTCCCACTTATGAGTGAGAACATAACGATGTTTGGTTTTCCATTCCTGAGTTACTTCACTTAGAATAATAGTCTCCAATTCTATGTAATTTCTGTGAATGCCATTATTTTGTTCCTTTTTGTAGCTGAGCAGTATTCCACGGTGTGTGTGTGTATATGTATAACATGTTCTTCATCCACATGTTGATTGATGGGCATTTGGGCTGGTTCCATATTTTTGCAATTGCAAATTGTGCTGCTATAACCGTGTGTGCAAGTGTATTTTTTGTATAATGACTTCTTTTCCTCTGGGTAGATACTTAGTAGTGGGATTGCTGGATCAAGCAGTAGTTCTACTTTTAGTTTTTAAAGGAATCTCCACACTGTTTTCTGTAGTGGTTGTACTAGTTTACATTCCCACCAACAGTGTAAAAGTGTTCCCTTTCACCACATCCATGCTAACATCTATTTTTTTTAATTTTTTGATTATGGCCCTTCTTGCTGGAGTGAGGTGGTTTCGCATTGTGGTTTTGATTTGCATTTCCCTAATAAGTAGTTATGTTGAGCGTTTTTCCATATGCTTGATGGCCATTTGTATATCTTTGAGAATTGTCTATTCATTTCCTTTGCCTACTTTATGGTGGGATTGTTTTTTTCTTGCTGATTTCTTTGTGTTCTTTGTAGATTCTGGATATTAGTCCTTTGTCAGATGTATAGACTGTGAAGATTTTCTTCCACTCTGTGGGTTGTCTGTTAACTCTGCTGATTATTTCTTATGCTGTGCAGAAGCTTTCTAGTTTAATTAAGCCCCATCTATTTATCTTTGTTTTTGTTGCATTTGTTATTGGATTTGGGTCATGAAGTCTTTGCCTAAGCCAGTGTCTAGAAGGGTTTTTCCAATGTTATCTTCTAGAATCTTTATGGTTTCAGGTCTTAGATTTAAGTCTTTGATCCATCTTGAGTTGAATTTTATATAAGATGAGAGATGAGGATCCAGTTTCATTCTTCTACGTGTGGCTTGCCAATTATCCTGGCACCATTTGTTGAATAGGGTATCCTTTCCCCATTTTGTGTTTCTGTTTGCCTTGTCAAAAATCAGTTGGGGCTATAAATATTTGGCTTTATTTAATGTAATTGCTGATATGAATGTATTTATGTTCACATCTTGATTTGCTTCTGTTTGTCTCTTCTGTTTTTTTGTGATTTTCTTAAGACTAAATATTTTTTATTAGTAAATTTATTTTTTTCACAAGCCCATTGGAGATTACACATTGTTTATATCTATAAATCCAGAAGAGGGAATTAAAATGTCTGAGTATATGGGATGGTAGATTATAGGAGAACAAATCAAAAGAATTAATTGCTATCTGGAAAACAGATGTATTAACATGGAGGGCAAGTTGTTTTCTAACTTTGCTAAAAGACAAAAGCCAAACTGGCAGAACTGCTTAGGTTAATTAGATATAAATTGTAAGTTTACATTGAGCAAACAATTAATGAATATGTAGGATTCTCCTTTTCAAAATTATTTTCAAAGAACTAGGAATTGTCTGGTATCAGTTTGTGAACATAAGAAAGTAGACTAAGTTGACCTGAAGGGTGTAATGCCTTACCACATTGGCGACAATGTGATTTTGTGTGTGTGTGTGTGTGTGTGTGTGTGTCAGAGTTTGTGTGTGTGTGTGTGTGTGTGTGTCAGAGTTTCACTCTTGTTTCCCAGGCTGGAGTGCAATGGCGCGATCTCGGCTCACTGCAACCTCTGCCTCCTGGGTTCCAGCGATTCTCCTGCCTCAGCCTCCCGGGTAGCTGGGATTATAGGCATGCACCACCACGCCTGGCTAATTTTGTATTTTTAGTAGAGACAGGGTTTCTTCATGTTGGTCAGGCTGGTCTTGAACTCCTGGCCTCAGGTGATCCGCCTGCCTCGGCTTCCCAAAGTGTTGGCATTACAGGCGTGAGTCACCGTGCCTGGCCGACAATGTGATTTTTAAAAGTGAAATAAACTTTCAATTAAATGCCTATACTCTATTAAATTCATCTTGCTACCATTGTTTTTAAATGTTTACTTTCTCTTTTGTCTTCTACAGCTTGAAATTTTGACAAACTTGGCAAGTGAAGCCAACATATCAACTCTTCTTCGAGAATTTCAGGTTTGTGTACAGTGCTAATTATAAAAAACTTCTAAAACATATGTTCAGTCTTGAATATGCATCTTTTTCTATCTAGAAATAAGTAGTTATGTACATAAAATACTGATTGGTACAAGATTGACAACTAAGAAATTTACAAATTTGTAAGAATAATTACAAATTTATAATTTAAGGAAAACATAGTATTCTCTTTCATATTTTCATAGACTTTGAAGGACTTTGGTTTATAACTCTGTCTTTGTTTGAAATTGCATTTCTGGTAAGAATTTCATCTTTTTGTGCTGCCAACATAAATAGTCCTTTCTGTACTCTGGGGTCATGAAAGTGGCTTCATTTCTTACCTGGTTGTTCCTATTTTATTGACCTATCACTATTTTTGACAGTACCCCCGTGGCCTCATATATAGCTCAAAAATGTTGTTTATAATTGCCCCACTATGATTTTTTAAATTGCTGTTTTTTATTTTGATTTGTTTGGTTGTACTTTTATGCCGTATAAGAATCTTCCTAGCTGCATTTCCCCCCAAAATATTATTCAAAAACTACTTCATGGACATCATACCCTTTATGATGGAAAGGTCATCTCTGAAACCTTAGTGGTAGAGCACAGCAATAGAAAACTTTCCATCAGTATCATGACTTTTACATTCCATTATCTGTTTTCTTAACAAAAATATACCACATACTATGCAGTAATCACAGAGTTTTTCTTTTATCAGCTTCCAACTTTCAGAGATGTATTTTTTACCTTAGTTCTCCTATATGCCAGTATTAAATTTCTTCTTGGGTATAAGACACTATGTACACTATTTCTTTTTAGCTATGTGATTTTTAAATTTTTTACAGGAGTAGTAGAATAATATGGCATGTCCATAATTTATATTTTCATACCTGGATTACTCTACTTTTATGATGTATATCTTTCTAGACAAATTTCTTAAAAAATTAAGATGTTCTGGAAATGCACTCATTTATATGACAGAAAATATAGTATTTTATGTTCTTATTCAGTAATCTTATAGCTGTAGATCATTGCTTGAATTTGATTTTCACTTCATTCTTATAATGTTATTTATTTAAAGTACTGGTCTTTGTGTTTATTCTTGTTCCTTTCCTGTTGTCCTGTCTAGTCTCTTTGGGTGTCCTCTCACTGTCTACTTTTTGCTTATATCAAGTCTCCTAGGATTGTATGAAGGGAGACTTAGGTAATCTTATGGAATGGGTTGTATAGAGGGCACATACTAGACCTGTTTCAAAATTTGGTCATCTAGTCTTTTCATTTGATATCGGGATGTTTAATAAGGTCCGTTTTTCAGTCAAACTTTTAAGTATATTTTTTTCATGTATTCATTTTTATCACTCTCTAAATTTGTACCTTCTGTCTATATTTGGTGTTATGTTCATAGTTATGCTTTTAGCAACTTTTTGGGTAAAATAGGGAATGTTTCTAAAGACTCATAAGTATATATTTTTAGTTAAGGAAATTAAATTATTCAGAAACACTTTTAAATATAAAAAACTAGGAGAGTTTAATTAATGTATTTCTTCAACATTTAATCACCTTGTGGGTACCATTTTTAGCAGATTTGTATTTTTTTAGATATCTTTAGATTTTCTCATTTGTTGTTTAGACACCACTTAAATGTATATACTTTTTTTGCATTTTTGATAACCATAGTGTTAAGTCTACATTGTATACTTCTTATTTGAGGTTGGGACTCTTTCTTAAAAATTTCAATTGTTAATGACATTTCAAATTTCATATATATGATATAAAGTATGTATATTTCTGTAAACAGTGGAAGCTTTTGTCATGTAAAAATTAGGAAGGGTCTAACCAAAGTGAAATTCTCTAGGGCTATTATAAATTTTTAAAAGATCTTTTAACTTCCTGTTGTTAAATCAGTGATTTATTTCTTTATTTTTAAATTTGTATGTATATAGTGTGTGTGTATATACACACTATATATATTGTGTGTATATTATATATAGTGTGTGTGTATATATAGTGTGTGTATATGGTATATATAGTATATAGTATACACACACTATATATATATGTGTGTGTATATATAGTGTATATATATATTATATATATACACACACACACATATACCCTTTACAGTATATTTTTAAAGCATACTTTTAAAGAAAACTGGTTTCAAAAGTATGGTATTTTATTTTATTATAAAGTGAGTATTTGAAGTCTTTATTGAAATACTGTTCATTGTAACTATTATTCTTTTACCACCATTGTGATAGATTTTGAAAGTAAAATGTTTGTAAATAGCCTACTGGTCCCTTTCTTCCTTTTCTCCCAATTCTTAGATTTAGTGTCTCTGAAAAAGTGACCTTTTTTTTCCATAGATTCACAGATGCTGCTGGTAAATGAACTGAAACCTCGAAAGAGAGAGCTCTCATCATCTCTTTCAACCTTGCACTTAAACTAATTGCTGTCTTTGGGTGACTGCTCCTACTATCTGTTTTGCAGTCTCAAGCCACTAGGGCCACAGGTGAATGAGCCTGACTTGAAAATATGCTTCGTCCGTAGGCACATTCGTTAAGTACAAAAATCAAAACAAAATGAAATTAATCTACATCATCACTTGGTCCTCATATTGTGCTTGTGAGAAGTTTATGTATTCTGGAATTCTTACATATTGACGAAATTTAATATAATCAGATTTTTGGTTAACTCGATAATACCAATGTGTAAACTAATTGAAATAATATCTTTTAGACCTATGTGAAAAGCCAGGATAAACAATTTGCAGCAGCCACTATTCAGACTATAGGCAGATGTGCAACCAACATCATGGAAGTAACTGACACATGCCTCAATGGCTTGGTCTGTCTGCTGTCCAACAGGGATGGTAAGTTCACAGTTTTATTTTGTTTTCAAGTGATTTATAATTTGAATATTCTTGGTATTATTTCCAAGTTGTAACTTTTTCTAACTTTGCATTTGAGCTTTTCCAGTTATGTCAGTAGTATGGTCACAATAAGTAGCACTTTATCCTTGAAATGCACATAAATATGCATATTCTGGGTTCTTTCTTTTTTTTTTTTATTTTTTATTTTTTTAGTGAAATAGGCCGTTAACTAGCAGGTAGTATTTGTTTTACTGCAACAGATCTATGAAAATATGTTTTACTTCTTTACAGTTTAATCACCTTGATTGTATCCTTTCCATCTTTTTACTGCATTTTAATGGCATATAAGTCATGCATAATATTGGTTCACCTGCAGAGGGTGCTAAAAGCAGGCAAATGACTATAACATGGAGAAGTGGCTAGATCAAAAAACATGTTATACCTTCAACATTTTTTTCCTCAGAAATTCACCTAATAATTTTATATTCAAAATTAACTAGATTTAAAAGCCATCAACTTGAAGTAGCTTTATGTTTTTAAGCCAAACAGTATCTAAGTGTTTGGTAAAACTGGATAGGTAATATCCAGTAAAATATGTAATCTAGATCCCATATTGTTCTATGGCAAAGCGTCAGTTATTTCTGTGGGTAAGGCTTTAAAATAAATGAAGCCATTTAGAGAAAGAAAGAAAAGCCAGCTTTATCTTTAAAATAATTTTGTTTAAAGGACTTTTATTATAATTACGTATTTAATTAAAATGAGACTTTTTAAAGAAAAGCATAATTTTCTTTGTAAAATCCTTGAAATTATTTACGGGATTTAAAATATACTTATGTCTATGTCATGTCTAGATATGGACATATATGATATAGCAGCCCATGAGGTAAAACAATAAAATTGATTACATTTTATTTGAAAAATAACTTTTTAGTACAAGAATCCTATAATCCCTAATTACCTTTTCCCACATGTAGATATCTTTAGAAAACTGTAACATTGTTGAAAGTATTTCTGATGAAAAAAATTAGAACAAACTTTATTCCCAGATAACACTGATTTTTGTTGTGAGCATAAAATTTTAAACTTGTACCTGTAAACTCAAGATACTATGACTAAAGACTTTTCTACCTGTAGTATTAAAACTCCAAATAAATGCCAACCAAAATTATCAAGACAATAGGTTTAAAAATTTTTTTATCTCTACAAAATAGCTAGTGGAGATAGGATGATAAGTGTCATCCACTCTATCTCTTTCTGCTTTTAACAATAACTAATCCTTTTATCTCTGTTTCTATGTCACATTTTAAAATGTGACTTTAAAAATGTGTTTTAAAGAAATTTTTCTGTGCCTTTAATAATGACTTTCTATTCAACCAAATAAAATACATACCTTGGGAAAATAACCTTGTACCATTAAAGATTATGAACCAAGATTTGCCACGGCAATTGTTCTTTTACATTTTAGTTGTATACGGAAAGCACTGGAAGTTAGTTAGAACCCTGATTAGTTCATTCAAATACAAAATATATTCAAATTTTCTCAATTTTATTTTTTGACTTTTTTTTTCTGATGGAAAATTTCAAGCTTTGGATTTTAAAGCAGTTATTTCTGCTTCAGATTTAATTTCTCAACAAATATTTTTACTGACTTTAAAAGATAAATATTCTACCCCTACATCACTTTTAAGGGAAGACTAGATTGTTTTATAAATAGAAAATGAAAGACTAATATAATATATACTCCCTCTCTAAAAGTAGAAGGATTTACTATTTTAAATTCTGATATTTTAATGGTTAGGCTTTTGTTTTTTGATAAAACTCTTAACCATATTTTTTTTTTCCCCTGCAGTGAATATTAACAAACTTAAATTGTATTGTCTAGATTATATTTGCATAATCATCATTAGCCCATAATACTTGATTAATTATCTCTGTATCACATATGCTACACTATTTTTTGTAGTTTGGAAATCTGGCTCAGTAAAAGTGAGAGGTAAAACAAATAAGGAGAATATTTGTATCAAAATTAGTCACATAAAAGAAAGTCATAGTATTTTTAACTTTAATATAGCCATCCTGACAATAGAGCCCCTTCCTCTTTGTATTAAAAGATCTACTTTTAGGAATAAATACTGTGAATGAAGACTCAGTTTCTTTAAAATCTGTAAGATCTTCTAAGGCTCTAGGAATCTGTAATTCTTCGATTTTTATATTGAAATGAATACCTCATCATCTCTTCAAATAATGAATCTTTAAACCTCAGGGACATTTGGGCTCAATTGTTTTTATATATGTTTAATATATTTCTCTTGGACTTCTAGTTTTGTGTGTGTGTTGTTAAGAGCCTTTCTAAGCAGACTTGAAGCTTGCCCTAAAACAGTCCATTATTACTCTCTAAGATTAATTTGATAAACCAATTTCTTATAGACCTTTAGTAAGAGAAATCTACATTTTAGTTGACTTAGGTAATTTATTTTAGGTAACATATTAGCAAAATTTACTTTTTTGAATAACCTTATTGCCATCTACTCTAAAAGGAGTGAGGCAGAAGACTGTTTTGTCGAGCCGAGATCACGCCACTGCACTCCAGCCTGGGCAACAGAGCGAGACTCCATCTCAAAAAAAAAAAAAAGAAAAAAAAAAATTCAGTAAGCATTTATTGAAGACTTAAATCAGTTGAGATCTTTAATAAATGTTGAGCATATTAATAGGATATTTATTTAACTTATAAAAGGTTCCTGCCTTTATAGAGCTCATAGTCTATTGGAGGGAGATAGTAATATAAGACAAATATATTATAGTCTTCCCATATAGTGACCACTTACTCTCTTGCCAGCTATTTGCTTACATGTAGGACTATACCACCTATATTGAATGTTACAGCTATCCTGGGTAAATTACCCAATCTACCTGTGCGCCAGATTCTTCATTTGTAAAATGGGTATGATAGTAGACTGTACTTTTTACAGTTAGGTCCATTAAGTTTTGTTGAGGACAAGGAGGAAGTTAGGAAATATCTAAAACATAGGATCATTTTGTGCTTCTGATAGAGTAGCACCAACGTGCTGAGGTCTTTGGAAACCAAGAGGTAGCATAAAGGAGAAGCAGAGTGGAATTACCTGAGGGGAATGAGAAGCCACCTGTGGTAGGCAGAATTATTGCACTCCAAAGATGCCCAGAACCTGTGAATATGTTACCTTACATGGAAAAAGAGACTTCGCAGATATGATTAAGTCAAGTTTCTATAGATGGGGAGATTATGTGGATGGACCTAATGTTATCATGTGGGTCTTTATACGGGAAAGAGAGGCAGGTCAGTCAGAAGATGTCAGAAGGTCAGGGTAATGTGATTCTTGGAAGAGGTCTTTGAAGCAAGGAAGGTGGGCACGCTTGAGAAGTTGGAAGGGGGAAGGAACAGATTTCCCCTAAAACTTCCAGAGGGAACACAGCCCTGTTGACAACTTGATGTTAGTCCCATAAGACCTATGTTAGACTTCTGACTTTAGAACTGTACAATGATAAATTTGCATCGTTTTAAGCCACTATGTTTTTAGTAATCTGTGACAGCAACAATAGGAAACTAATGTAGTTCCTAAAGATAAATGATGCCAAACACATTTTTCAGCCATAGCCAATCCTGCCTCTGCTTGTAGATAATTAAATTATGTGACATTTTTTCTCTTACTTAGGCTAGTTTTGCAATAATGTATTTTTAAAATACAAATTTGTTATACTGTGCATTCTTTAAAACCACACTTACCAAATTTAGCTTTGCATAGTAATCACATAACCATTTATTTTTCTACTAGAGTGTAAGTTTGATGAGGGCAGAATCTAATTCTCATTTACCTTTGCTTTCCTCATAGCACCAAGAGGTAGTCGTTATAGAAGTAATAATACTTGCCTATGTGCGGGTGCGCTGGCTCATGCCGGTAGTCCCAGCATTTGGGAGGCCGAGGTGGGTGGATCACCTGAGGTCAGGAGTTCAAGACCAGCCTGCCCAACATGGCGAAACCCCATCTCTACTAAAAATACAAAAAATTAGGTGGGTGTGGTGGCAGGTGCCTGTAATCCCAGCTACTTGGGAGGCTGAGGCAGGAGAATTGCTTGAATCCAGGAGGTGGAGGTTGCAGTGAGCCGAGATGGCGCCACTGCACTCCAGCCTGGGCAACAAGAGCAAAACTGTCTCAAAAAAAAAAAAAAAAAAAAAAAAAAGAAGTAATACTTGCTTATAATAACATAGAACATATATAGGTAGAATGTACATCCTAGTTCTGAGTTTGAATTCTAGACAAAGTGATATAATTCCAGTGCATCTCCCTTTCTTCATCTTTAAAATAATAATAATAAGGTACCTACCTTACATTATTGTGAGACGTTAATGAATATGATGTCGTTTTGTAAACTAAAGCATTACTATTAGTTAGCTTTTAGTTAAATCATACTAGATTTTTTTTTTGTTTTTTCTTTTCTCACTCTGTCACCCAGGCTGGAGTGCAGTGTTGTGATCACGGCTCCCTGCAGCCTCAACCTTCCTGGGCCCAGGTGATTCTCCTACTTCAGCCTCCTGAATAGCTGGTACTATAGGCACGTACTATAACTCCTGGCTAATTTTTGTATTTTTTGTAGACATGGGATTTTCTATGTTGCCCAGGCTGGTCTTGAACTCTTGGGATCAAGCCATCCTCCTGCCTCAGCCTCCCAAAGTGCTGAGCCACTGTGCCTGGTCAATATTAGTTAATTTATTATTCTTATGGATAAATAGGTAAACAGTTTGAAATACATATATTTACTAAGGATTAGAATGATGAATTTTGTTTATATTCTTAAAGGGAGCTGTATAAAAAATGCATTTCAGTGAAACAGCAGGCCGGGCGTGGTGACTCACGCCTGTAATCCCAGCACTTTGGGAGGCAAAGGCAGGTGGATCATGAGGTCAGGAGTTTGAGATCAGCCTGACCAACATGGAGAAACCACATCTCTACTAAAAATAAAAAAAATTAGCCAGGTGTGGTGGTGTGCGCCTGTAATCCCAGCTACTCAGGAGGCTGCGGCAGGAGAATTGCTTGAATCTGGGAGGCGGAGGTTGCAGTGAGCCGAAATTGCGCCACGGCGCTCCAGCCTGGGCGACAGAGCAAGACTCTGTCTCAAAAAAAAAAAAAAAAAAAAAGAGTAATAGGACACAAATCATGGTATTTCTAATATAATGTTAAAATAAACCTTTGTAGTATACACTAGGGGAATTCCTAATAGCCATGAAGCCCTATTAATAAAAATATCAAAATAATAAGTAAAGACAATGTTTATGTATTTTTCTGGCATCACTAGCATTAATAACACATTATATAAGATTCATTTTATAAGGTCAGGTTCTCAGATGAGTTATAGTACATTTCTTTACCAGTACCACCAAAAAGAAACTGGACCAATGATTGGCCAGTTTAGTGTGATAACTCAATCCCGTAATCCCAGTTTGAGGATTTGCTTCCTATCTACATCTAGTAGCAGTTACTATATTAGTTAAGGCTCTGGCAAGAAACAGATGGCACACTTAAAAGGGATGATTGAAGCGAATTTAGTGAATGAACTATTTGTAAACTGTGGGCAGGATTAAGGGAAACCAACAAGATATAATGTAACACCCTAGAGCTGACAGGCTATCAGTCGTGGGAGGCCTTTACCATACTCAGATTAAAGGGAAGGGGTGTGAGGAGCAGAAGCAGTTACCAGACCCTGCAGAAGAGAGGCACTTGCAGTACCTTGAGTAGAGGATTGCATGTGATACCAGGTAGAGGAGGCTGGCAGAGTAGGGATCCAGGATAATAAATATCTCCTCCCTCCCCCAACTCCTGCTGAAGCTTTCTGTTGACTAAACACAGCTATAAGCCAGGACCAAGGGAGTCTGGTTGAGGCAGACTACAGGTGGGCCTCTTCAGGCACAGTGCTGGGGAAAGAAAGGCAGAGTGGACTTTATGGAACAAATAGAGACAATCCAGCTCACAATGCCATTCTTTCTGGTTTCGCACTCCATGCTATTTCTACAGTAACGTCTTTCCTACTACCACTCATCTTTACTACTCACTTTTCTGGACATTTTGCTTAAGGAAATTGTTTTCTAGTGTTTTAGTTTACTGTTTTCTGCAGAATAGGGAAAATGTTGTTTAGATTGTAGATAATTGATTTCAACTATATAATTTATAGGAATCAAAGAGAAGTATTTGAGGACCTGGTTAAAAGCCAAAGACATAGAACACTATAGTGGGCAGCATAATCCAACCTCTCTTGCTTTCTTGATCTAAAGATGCAGAGATAGGGAACTACAGAAGCTAGGAGACAGCAACAGAGGTTAGAAATTAAAGTTAACTCTTCTAGTTGAGACAGGTGTTCACACCTCAGATTTGGAAGTGCACTCAGGGCGGTTATACTTTTCACATAGTCTTTTAAGGCATGTTATTAAATAGAATGTCTTTCTAATTTAAGTTTACATTTTACCAAGCATATTACATTTGAATTGAATTATACATATTTAGTATGAATAATTTCTATCTTTTTCAGAAATAGTTGTTGCTGAAAGTGTGGTTGTTATAAAGAAATTACTGCAAATGCAACCTGTTCAACATGGTGAAATTATTAAACATATGGCCAAACTCTTGGACAGTATCACTGTGAGTATCAGTTAAGAGAAGTTTGCTGAATTTTGTTCAGTAAGTTGTAGTTTTGTTAAAGTGAATGGTCAGCCTACAGGTAATGGTTAGGAGAGCTGAACTGTCCGGATTCCAATTCTGAGATTCTCAGATTTCTTGCTGTCATAGGAGGGAATTACAAATCTGAATAGGGGGAAGGATAGAATGAGCCTCGTGGTATTAGACTGGAATTGGAGATAGCAGTGTGGGTTTTATGTATCAATAGCTAGATGTTGGATGAGTGTATATGCATGTTCATGTGTCATACATGAAGTGAATATAGAAACATCTCTTTCCCAGAGCTGTCCTTTGAGAGGAGTTAGAAACAATACCAGTGAGCATACTTTGTGCACAAATTTGGTTTTTTTAAATTGAGATACAATTTTATGCTATAAAATTTACTCTTTTGAAGTGTATCATTGGTTTTTGATCACTTCCAAGTTTTGCAACCATCACCAGTATGTAATTGCAGGACATTTTCATCACCCCTTAAAAAAAATTCCATAGCTGAGACTGCCCAGTCTCCCTTCACTCTATCCCCTGGCCACTACTAATCTACTTTTTTATCTTTATGGATTTGCCTTTTCTGGACTATATGTAGCCTTTTGTTTCTGGCATCTTTCACTTAGCATGTTTTCAAGATTCATGTATGTTTTTGAATATAGTACTTCATTCCTTTATATGCTAGATCTTAGTTTTTAAATACAAATCTTGAAGGGTGGAGCAAGATCGCCAAATAGAGGGCTGCACTGATTGTCGCCCCTGCAGGAACACAAAATTTTAGCAACTAATTGCACACAAAAAAGCACCATCATAACCAAAAATCAGGTGGGCAATCACAGTATCTGGTTTTAACTTCATATTGCTGAAAGAGGCACTGAAGAGGGTAGGAAAGACAGTCTTGAATTGCCAGTGCCTCTGCTCTCCCATCCCCTGGCAGCAGCAGTGTGGCATGGAGAATCTCTGCACTTGGTGGGGGGAGCGCACAATGATTGGGAAGAGAACAAAGGAAGAGAACAAGAGTCTCTCCCTGGTAATCTAGAGAGTTCTCCCAGATTTATCCAAGCCCACCAAGGCAGTACCTCTACCAGTCTGCAAGAACCACAACATTATTGGGCTTGAGGCCCAAGTCCCTTTGAATAACCTGGAAAGCCTTCCCAAGTAAGATAAGCACAAATAAGCCCAGACTATAAAGACTACAATAAATACCTAACTTCAATGCCTGGAAACTGATGAACATCTGTAAGCATCAAGACCATCCAGGAAAATATCACCTCACCAAACAAACTACATAAGGCATCAGGGGCCAATACTAGAGAAACAGAGAGATATGTGACCCTTCAGACAGATAATTCAAAATAGCTATCTTGAGAAAACTCAAAGAAATTCAAGATAACACAGAGAAGGAATGTAGAATTCTATCTGATAAATTTAACAGAGATTGAAATAGTTAAAAAGAATCAAGCAGAAATTCTAGAATTGAAAAATGCAGTTGATAAACTGAAGATTGCATCCGAGTCTCTTAGTGGCAGAATTGATCCAGAAGAGGAATTAGTGAGCTTGAAGACAGGCTCTTTGAAAATACACAGTCAGAGGAGACAAAAGAAAAAAGAAAAGAATGAAGCACACCTATAAGATCTAGAAAATAGTCTCAAAAGGGCAAGTCTAAGAGAAATTGGCCTTACAGAGGAAGTAGAGAAAGGGGTAGGGATGGAAAGTTTATTCAGAGGAATAATATCAGAGAACTTCCCAAACCTAGAGAAAGATGTCAGCATTGAAGTACAAGAAGGTTATAGAACATCAAGCCAAGTTAACCCAACCAAGCGTACCTTGAGACATTTAATAATCAGACTCCCAAAGGTCAAGGATAAAGAAAGGATCCTAAAAGCAGTAAGAGAAAAGAAACAACATGTGATTGAACTCTAATACATGTGGCAGCAGACTTTTCAGTGGAAACTTTACAGGCCAGGGGAGAGTGGCATGACACAAAGTGACGAAGGAGAACGACTTTTACCCTAGAATAGTATATCCAGTGAAAATATCCTTCAAATATGAAGGAAAAATAAAGACTTTCCCAGACAAACAAAAGCTGAGGGATTTCATTAACAACAGACCTAGACCTGTCCTACAAGAAATGCTAAAGGTAGCTCTTCAATCTGAAAGAAAAGGATGATAGTAAGCAAGAAGAAATCATTCAAGAAGAAATTTTAAGAAGGCACAAAATTCACTGGTAATAGTATGTACACAGAAAAGCAGAATATTTTAACACTAGAATTGTGTGTAAAGTACTCATGTCTTGAGTAGAAAGACTAAAACATGAACTGATTAAACATAATTATAACAACTTTTCAAGACATGGACAGTGCAATAAGCCATAAGTAGAAATAACAAAAAGTGAAAAAGCAGGGTAGAATTTTTATTAGTTTTCTTTTTGCTTGATGATATATGCAATCAGTGTTGTCATCAGTTTAAAATAATGGATTATATTAATAAGACAGTATCTGCAAGCTTCATTGTAACCTCTAATCTAAAAACGTAAAATGGATACGCAAAAAATAAAAACAAGAAATTAAATCATACCACCAGAGAAAACCACCTTCATTAAAAGGAAAACAGGAAGAAAGGATGGAAGGAAGAGAACACAAAACAACCAGAAAACAAGCAACAAAATGGCAGGAGTAAGTTCTTACTTATCAATAATAACATTGAATATAAATGGACTAAACTCTCCAATCAAAAGACATAGAGTAACTGCATGGATAAACAAGACCTACTGATCTGATGCCTACAAGAAACACACTTCACCTATAAAAATAGACGTAGACTGAAAAAAAAGGATGGAAAAAGACATTCCATGTTGTTAGAAACTGAAAAAGAACAGGCGTTGCTATACTTATATCAGAAAAAATGTCTGTCTCTTCCTACACTTACAAAAGACAAAAAGTGTAGGATGAGACAAAGAAGGTCATTATTTAATGCTAAAGAGTCATTTCAGCAAGAGGATGTAACGACTTTAAATATATATGTACCCAACACTGGAGCACCCAGATATATAAAGCAAATGTTATGAGAGCTAAAGACAAAGGTAGACCTCAATACCATAATAGCTGGAGATTTCAACACTCCACTTTCAGCATTGGACAGATCTTCCAGACAGAAAACCAACAGAGAAGCATTGGACTTAATTTGTACTGTACATCAAATGGATCTAACAGATACATACAGAAAATTTCATCCAAGAGCTGCAGAATACACATTCTTTTTATCAGCACATGGATCATTCTTAAGGATAGAGCATATGTTAGGTCACAAAACAAGTCTTAAAACATTAAAAAAAAAAAAAAAATCAAGCATCTTCTCTGACCAGAGTGGAATAAAACTAGAAATCTAAAACAAGGGGAATTTTCAAACAATATAAACATATGGAAATTAAACAATATGCTCCTGAATGACCAGTGGGTCAAGGAAGAAATTAAAAAGGACATTAAAAAATTTCTTGAAACATATAATGATGGAAACACAACATACTAAACCCTATGGGATACAACAGAAACAGTACGCAAAGAGAGGTTTATAGCTATAAGAGCCTACATCAAAAAAGAAGAGAAACTTCAAATAAATAATAACTTAATGATGTATCTTTTTAAAAATTTTTTATTATACTTTAGGTTCTAAGGTACATGTGCACAACATGCATGTTTGTTACATATGTGTACATGTGCCATGTTGGTGTGCTGTACCCATTAACTCGTCATTTACATTAGGTATGTCTCCTAATGCTATCCCAACCCCCTCCTCCCACCACACGACAGGCCTTGGTGTGTGATGTTCCCCATCCTGTGTCCAAGTGTTCTCATTGTTCAGTTCCCACCTATGAGTGAGAACATGTGGTGTTTGGTTTTCTGTTCTTGTGATAGTTTGTTGAGAATGATGGTTTCCAGCTGCATCCATGTCCCTACAAAGGACATGAACTCATCCTTTTCTATGGCTGCATAGTATTCCATGGTGTATATGTGCTGCATTTTCTTAGTCCAGTCTGTCAGTGATGGACATTTGGGTTGGTTCCAAGTCTTTGCTATTGTGAATAGTGCTGCAATAAACATACATGTGCATGTGTCTTTATAGCAGCATGATTTATAATCCTTTGGGTATATACCCAGTAATGGGATGGCTGGGTCAAATGGTATTTCTAATTCTAGAGCCTTGAGGAATCGCCACACTGTCTTCCACAATGGTTGAACTAGTTTACAGTCCCACCAACAGTGTAAAAGTGTTTCTTTTTCTCCACATCCTCTCTAGCACCTGTTTTTTCCTGACTTTTTAATGATCACCATTCTAACTGCTGTGAGATGATATCTCATTGTGGTTTTGATTTGCATTTCTCTGATGACCAATGATGATGAGCATTTTTTTCATGTGTCTGTTGGCTACATAAATGTCTTCTTTTGAGAAGTGGCTGTTCATATCCTTTGCCCACTTTTTGATGGGGTTGTTTTTTTCTTGCAAATTTGTTTGAGTTCTTTTTAGTTTCTGGACATTAGCCCTTTGTCAGATGAGTAGTTTGCAAAAATGTTCTCCTATCCTGTAGGAGAGGAGGTTTCTTGTGCCATGCAGAAGCTCTTTAGTTTAATTAGATCCCATTTGTCAATTTTGACTTTTGTTGCCATTGCTTTTGGTGTTTCAGACATGAAGTCCTTGCCCATGCCAGTGTTCTGAATGGTATTGCCTAGGTTTTCTTCTAGGGTTTTTATGATTTTAGTTCTAACATTTAAGTCTCTAATCCATCTTGAATTAATTTTCATATAAAGTGTAAGGAAGGGATCCAGTTGCAGCTTTCTACATATGGCTAGCCAGGTTTCCCAGCACCATTTATTAAATAGGGAATCCTTTCCCATTTCTTGTTTTTGTCAGGTTTGTCAAAGATCAGATGGTTGTAGATGTGTGGTATTATTTCTGAGGGCTGTGTTCTGTTCCATTGGTCTATATTTCTGTTTTGGTACCAGTACCATGCTGTTTTGGTTACTGTAGCCTTGTAGTATAGTTTGAAGTCAGGTGGAGTGATGCCTCCAGCTTTGTTCTTTTTGCTTAGGATTCTCTTGGCAATGCAGACTCTTTTTTGGTTCCGTATGAACTTTAAAGTAGTTTTTTCCAATTCTGTGAAGAAAGTCATTGGTAGCTTAATGGGGATGGCACTGAATCTATAAATTACCTTGGGCAGTATGGCCATTTTCATGATATTGATTCTTCCTATCCATGAGCATGGAATGTTCTTCCATTTGTTTGTGTCCTCTTTTATTTCCTTGAGCACTGGTTTGTAATTCTCCTTGAAGAGGTCCTTCACATCCCTTGTAAGTTGGACTCCTAGGTATTTTATTCTCTTTGAAGCAATTGTGAATGGGAGTTCATTCATGATTTGGCTCTCTGTTTGTCTGTTATTGGTGTATAAAAGTGCTTATGATCTTTGCACATTGATTTTGTATCCTGAGACTGAAGTTGCTTATCAGCTTAAGGAGATTTGGGGCTGAGACGATGGGGTTTTCTAAATATACAATCATGTCATCTGCAAACAGGGATAATTTGAATTCTTCTTTTCCTAATTGAATACCCTTCATTTCTTTCTTTTGCCTGATTGCCCTGGTCAGAACTTCCAACACTGTGTTGAATAGGAGTGGTGAGAGAGGGCATCCCTGTCTTGTGCCAGTTTTCAAAGGGAATGCTTCCAGTTTTTGCCCATATGATGTTGGCTGTGGGTTTGTCATAAATAGCTCTTATTATTTTGAGATACATTCCATCAATACCTAGTTTATTGAGAGTTTTTAGCATGAAGGGCTGTTGAATTTTGTCGAAGGACTTTTCTGCATCTATTGAGATAATCATGTGGGTTTTGTCTTTGGTTCTGTTTATATGCTGGATTACGTTTATTGATTTGTGTATGTTGAGCCAGCCTTGCATCCCAGAGATAAAGCCCACTTGATCATGGTGGATAAGCTTTTTGATGTGCTGCTGGATTTGGTTTGCCAGTATTTTATTGAGGATTTCTGCATCAATGTTCATCAGGGATATTGGTCTAAAATTCTCTTTTTTTTGTTGTGTCTCTGCCAGGCTTTGATGTTAGGATGATATTGACCTCATAAAATGAGTTAGGGAGGGTTCTCTCTTTTTCTATTGATGGGAATAGTTTCAGAAGGAATGGTACCAGCTCCTCCTTGTACCTTTGGTAGAATTCGGCTGTGAATCCATCTGGTCCTGGCCTTTTTTTGGTTGGTAGGCTATTAATTATTGCCTCAATTTCAGAGCCTGTTATTGGTCTATTCAAGGATTCAACTTCTTCCTGGTGTAGTCTTGGGAGAGTGTATGTGTCCTGGAATTTGTCCATTTCTTCTAGGTTTTCTAGTTTATTTGCGTAGAGGTGTTTATAGTATTCTCTGATGGTAGTTTGTATTTCTGTGGGGTTGGTGGTAATATCCCCTTTATCATTTTTATTGCCTGTATTTGATTCTTTTTTCTTCTTTATTAATCTTGCTGGCAGTCTATTAATTTTGTTGATCTTTTCAAAAAAAAGCAGCTCCTGGATTCATTGATTTTTTTGAAGGGTTTTTTTGTGTCTCTGTCTCCTTCAGTTCTGCTCTAATCTTAGTTATTTCTTGCCTTCTGCTAGCTTTTGAATGTGATGGCTGTTGCTTCTCTAGTTCTTTTAATTGTGAGGTTAGGGTGTCACTTTTAGAATCTTTGTGCTTTCTCCTGAGGGCATTTAGTGCTATAAATTTCCTTCTACACACTGCTTTAAATGTGTCCCAGAGATTCTGGTATGTTGTATCTTTGTTCTCATGGGTTTCAAAGAACATCTTTGTTTCTGCCTTCATTTCATTATGTACCCAGTAGTCATTCAGGAGGAGGTTGTTCAGTTTCCATGTAGTTGAGTGGTTTTGAGTGAGTTTCTTTTTTTTTTTTTTTTGGAGACAGAGTCTTGCTCTGTCGCCCAGGCTGGAGTGCAGTGGCCGGATCTCAGCTCACTACAAGCTCCGCCTCCCAGGTTTACGCCATTCTCCTGCCTCAGCTTCCCGAATAGCTGGGACTACAGGTGCCCGCCACCTCGCCCAGCTAGTTTTTTGTATTTTTTTTAGTAGAGACGGAGTTTCACCGTGTTATCCAGGATGGTCTCGATCTCCTGACCTCGTGATCCGCCTGTCTCGGCCTCCCAAAGTGCTGGGATTACAGGTTGAGTGAGTTTCTTAATCCTGAGTTCTAGTTTGATTGTACTGTGGTCTGAGAGACAGTTTGTTACAATTTCTGTTCTTTTACATTTGCTGAGGAGTTCTTTACTTCCAACTATGTGGTCCATTTTGAATAAGTGCCATATGGTGCTGAGAAGAATGTATATTCTATTGATTTGGGGTGGAGAGTTCTGTAGATGTCTATTAGGTCTGCTTGGTGCAGAGCTGAGTTCAATTCCTGGATATCCTTGTTAACTTTCTGTCTTGTTGTCTAATGTTGACAGTGGGGTGTTAAAGTCTCCCATTATTATTGTATGAGAGTCTGAGTCTCTTTGTAAGTCTCTAAGGACTTGCTTTATGAATCTGGGTGCTCCTGTATTGGGTGCATATATATTTAGGATAGTTAGCTCTTCTTGTTGAATTGATCCCTTTACCATTATGTAATGGCCTTCTTTGTCTCTTTTGGTCTTTGGTGGTTTGAAGTCTGTTTTCTCAGAGACTAGGATTGCAACCCCTGCCTTTTTTTGTTTTTCATTTGCTTGGTAGATCTTCCATCCCTTTATTTTGAGTCTATATGTGTCTGTGCATGTGAGATGGGTCTCCTGAATACAGCAGACTGATGGGTCTTGAATCTTTATCCAATTTGCCAGTCTGTTTCTTTTAATTGGAGCATTTAGCCCATTTACATTTAAGGTTAAGATTGTTATGTGTGAACTTGATCCTGTCATTATGATGTTAGCTGGTTATTTTGCTCATTAGTTGATGCAGTCTCTTCCTGGCATCAATGGTCTTTACATTTTGACATGTTTTTGCAGTGGCTGGTACCGGTTGTTCCTTTCCATGTTTAGTGCTTCCTTCAGGAGCTCTTGTAGGGCAGTCCTGGTGGTGACAGAATCTCTCAGCATTTGCTTGTCTGTAAAGCATTTTATTTCTCCTTCACTTATGAAACTTAGTTTGGCTGGATATGAAATTCTGGGTTGAAAATTCTTTTCTTTAAGAATGTTGAATATTGGCCCCCACTCTCTTCTGGCTTATAGAGTTTCTGCCGAGAGATCTGCTATTAGTCTAATGGGCTTACCTTTGTGGGTATCCCGACCTTTCTCTCTGGCTGCCCTTAACATTTTTTCCTTCATTTCAGCCTTGGTGAATCTGACAATTGTGTGTCTTTGAGTTGCTCTTCTTGAGGAATATCTTTGTGGCGTTCTCTCTCTGCTTGGTGGGCTGCACCCACTCTCCTGCACTCACTATCCTGCACCAACTGTCCAACATGCCCCAGTGAGATGAACCCGATACCTCAGTTGGACATGTAGAAATCACCCGTCTTCTGTGTCGCTCACGCTGGGAGCCGTAGCCTGGATCTGTTCCTATTTGGCCATCTTGGGACTGCCTCTCTTAATGATGTACCTTAACTAGAAATCCTAGAGCAAACCAAACCCAAAATTAGTAGAAGAAATAATAAAAATCAGAGCGGAAATAAAATCAGAGATGAAAAAGGAGATATTATATCTGATACTGTAGAAATTCAAAGGATCAACAGTGGATACTATAAGCAACTGTATGCCAGTAAGTTGGATAATCTAGAGGAAATGGAAAACTTCCTAGACACATACAACCTCCAAAGATTGACCTATGAAGAAATCCAGTATCTGAACAGACCAAAAACCAGTAACAAGATTGAAACCATAATAAAAGTTCTTCCAGTGAAGAAAAGCTCGGGATCCAATGGCTTCATTGCTGAATTCTACCATTTAAAGAAGAACTAATAATAAAGTCTACTTAAACTATTCCAAAAAATAGAAGACGAAGGAATACTTCCAAATTCATTCTACAAGGTCATTGTTACCCTGATACCTAAACCAGACAAGGACATATTGAAAGAAGAAAGAAAGAGAGAGAGAGAGAGAAAGAGGGAGGGAAGGAGGGAGAGAGGAAGGGAGGCAGGCAGGCCAGCGAAAGTACAGGCCAACATCTGTTGAATATCAATGCAGAAGTCCTCAACAAAATACTAGCAAACTGAATTCAACAAAACATTTAAAAGATCATTCGTCATGACCAAGTGAGATTTATGCCAGGGTTACCAGGATGGTTCAACGTTCATAAGTCAATTAGTGTGATTTATCATATCAACAGAATGAAGGACAAAAAAAAATGATCATTTCAGTTGATGCTGAAATAGCATTTGATAAAATTAAACATCCTTTCCTGATAAAAAACCTCAACAAACTGGGGATAGAAGGAACATACCTCAATATAGTAAAAGCCGTATGTGACAGACCCACAGTTAGTAATGGGGAAAACCTTAGCCTTTCATCCAAGCTCTGGAACACAACAGGGATATCCACTGTTATTCAACACAGTACTGGAAGTCCTACCTCGAGCATTCAGACAAGAGAAAGATACAAAGGCATCCAAATGGAAAGGAAGAAGTCAAATTATCCTTGTTTGTAGATGATATTATCTTACATTTGGAGGTATTTTGGGGTATAAGAGCATGCCTACAACTTACCTTTATTGGTTAAGAAAACAAAATGTGACCGGACATGGTGGCTCACGCCTGTAATCCTTACACTTTGGGAGGCCGAGGCAAGTGGATCACCTGAGGTCAGGAGTTTGAGACCAGCCTGGCCAACATGGTGAAACCTCGTTTCTACTAAAAATACAAAAATAAGCTGGGCGTGGTGGTGTGTGCCTGTAATCCCAGCTGCTCAGGAGGCTGAGGCAGGAGAATTGCTGGAACCTGGGAGGTGGAGGCTACAGTGAACTGAGATTGCGCCACTGCACTCCAGTCTGGGCGACAGAGCAAGACTCTTGTCTCAAATAAATAAATAAATAAATAAATAATAAAATAAAAATATTTGTTTACCTAGAGAGCTAGCTAACACAAATGGAGTAAAATGTTAACATTTGGGGAGTCTAGGTGCAGGGTATGCAGAATTTTTTTTACTCTTCTTGTAAGTCTGAAATTATGTTAAAAAAAATAATAAATATGAGTTCCAACTCCCTCACTTACCAGCTCTGTCCTCATGTTAAAGTCTTTATGCCTCACTTTCCTCATGTGTCAAATGATGATCATAAAGGGACCTACAATATAGTGTTATTATAGGTATTAGCTTAGTTAATACAGTAATGCCCTTAGAACGCTGACTGGCACACAGTAGTGCTGCATTAAGTGTTTGTCATTCTATCTTACTTCATGCTCTTCTTCCCTTTAAAACCAAAGTTTTTGAAAGAACTATCTACAACAAGTTTTATTCATTTACGTCAAACTCCCTGCCCATCACAGTTGGATTTTGGTTCTCCAGCACTTCATTCACTATGCCTTTTCCAAGGTTGCTATCTCCTTCTTTCTAAATCCAATAGATACTTTTCTGTCCATATCTTCCTTGATCTTTTCTTAGCATTGTACTACACTAACTACTTTGTTCTTTTTGAAATAGTCTCTCCTCATGGCTTCTGTGATTTTTCTCTTCTGGTTTTTCTTCAAACTCTTCAGCTGTTTCTTCAGCATTGTGTTTGCCTTTTACTATGCCTTTTCCTTGAGTGCTGGTTAATGTTTTGCCAACTGATGTCTATAATAAATGCAATTGTAGTTTAGAGATGAGTATATTATTTCCTTCTTTGAAGGTGGGTTAATCTGTATTCTCAGTCTCTTCAGAGGGATCATTTTTGTGTAGCCAAACGTAATGGATCACAAGATTTAGAGCCTACCAGTCAAGACCAATTTTAAATATCTCTGGTTGCAAAATTGTTTTTCCCTTGGAGTGTTAGTAAATCTTGCAGGGCAGTTACACATTAATCTTAAAGCTGAAAAATAAAAAAAAAATAATAATAAGGCTTACAGGAGTCATTTAGCATCTGAGCCCTCACTCCATCTCTCAGCAGAGAGTTACTTTGTATTCACATCTGTTCTTATTGTTGATTCTAGTGAACAAAGCCAAGACTTCTCATAGAGATTGTTTATGAGAGATGTAAGGGTTAAGATAGTAATTTGAAAACCAGATGACTTGGATTCACAGTCTGTACCTTTTACTAGCTTCATGAACTTAAGCAAGTTACTTCTCTATGCTCCAGTTTTCTCATCTGTACAATGGGGATCATAGTACTGACAACCTTAGAGCTCTGTTGGGTGGAAAGAATGAGTCAATGCATGTGAAACACTTAGAACAGTGCTCAGTGTAAGCTGTTATTAAGGCAATATTCACTGTTTTTGAAGAAGACAGACTATAGTAAGGTTTTAATTTTGTAAGCTTTCTTATTGCCTCTTTTATATTTTACTTATTTAAAATAACTTCTGTAGAGCATATCATTTGCCAGGCACTATTCTAATTACCTTAAAAAGACAAATTATTAATTTTTTAATAGCAACACTTCAAGGAAAGTTCTCTTAATATTCCTATTTTATATTTGAGAAAACTGAGGCACAAAGAAGTTGTGTAACTTGCCCAAGGTCACAGAGCAGCAGGTCTGCTTTCTTAACCAGTGCATTATGCTGTATCTCATTTCCATTTATAATCTGTTTAAAAATTTCACTTTATTTTTATTTGACAAATATTTAATTGTATTAGTCTATAGGGTCACCTGTTCCTTTTCTGTATTCAGTTCACATACCTACTCAGTGACCTAGCCAAGGTTTTTTTTATTATTTCCTTTTGCTTCCCTCAAATCATTGACAACTTGGGAATTAGAGTGACATGATCAATGTCTACCCCAGTGTAGAACAGATGTTTGACATTACTTTGATGGGAAATGAGAGGATAAGCTTTTTGTCTCAAAGCCACTGAAATGGACATCTAGCATTCCTATCCACCAAGCATCAAAATTCAGTCATGTCTCTAGTCGTTGTAACAACTATAAATACCCCTGCTCATATTTAGTTATTTCCTACAGAAGTGATACAGCCCCCAGGAAGAAACACTTGTCTAACCAATAACTAATGAACCATATGTCAACTTACTTTCTCTCTCTCTCATTCTCTCTCTTTCCTGGTTTTTTTTTTGTTGTTGTTTTTTGTTGTTGTTGTTGTTGTTGTTTTAATTGAGTCTTGCTCTGTCACCCAGGCTGAAGTGCAGTGGCACAATCTCAGCTCACTGAAACCTCCGCCTCCCAGGTTCAAGTGATTCTCCTGCCTCAGCCTCCTGAGTAGTTGAGACTACAGGCATGAACCACCATGCCTGAATAATGTTTGTGTTTTTAGTAGAGATGGGTTTCACCTTATTGGCCACGCTGGTCGCAAACTCCTGACCTCAGGTGATCTCACCTCAGCCTCCCAAAGTGCTGGGATTACAGCATAAGCCACGGCACCTGGCCGATGCATCAACTTTCTCAACAGTTGCTGGACTATAAACCAGATAAGTACGGTCTTACAGCTCTATATAGCAGAGCTTATTTTTTTCAGCTTTTGTTTTTCTCAGAAGATAACCATTAATAGATATAAAAATATGGTGAGAATTCAGTATTCACAAAGGAAAATAAAGGAACAAATAGCAGTTTTACGAAGCCAGAGAAAAAATAAGAAGAAAGAAAACATATGTAAAATAAATAATAAATATTAAAAAATAAGATAAAGATGGAAGAAATAAAATCAAATATTTCTCATCTTGAATATGAATGGACTGAATTTTCTCATCAAAAGACAGACTTACCAATTGGAATAAAAAAACTAGCTACAGGCCATTTATAATTAAAGCACCTTAATTGATAAAAGTTGAAAATAAGAAGGTAAGGAAAGAGATATTAAGCAAATATGAACAAGAAGGTGAGATTCACAGTTAATTAAAAGCATTTAACAAGATAAAAAGGAACATTATAAAATGAAAAAAGGGTTATTTGTAAAGAAAGTAATAAGCACAAATCTATTTGCACAAAATATATGGCAACCAAGTAAATATGTAAAGGAAAAATCTATTCAAAATGTGAGGAGAAATTGATAAAATAGTTACAATGTGTGACTGTAATGTATTGCTCTCACATTAGATATTCCTAGTAGACAAATATAAGTAAGAAAATTAAGTAATCAAAAACTTATTTAGTAAATATAGCTAAAACCTTATATCTCTTGAACAGATAATAGCCACTTTTAGGAGTATATCCGTTAAATATTTTCAAAAAATCAAGAATGTATTTAGGCATAAAGAAAACTTAAAGATTTTGCATTCTTTGACCTTAAGCAATGAAATTAGACTTAAATAATTTAAAAGGGTACCAGACCAGTTGCAAAGTAAGAAATGTACTTTCAGATTAAAGAACGTGTTTAAAGAGGAAATGCAAACTCTTTTCTAAAACCCAGGAAATAAAATGCTTTATTTCAAAATGTGTGGGACATGGCTAAAGTTATAAAGATCACCGTTTGTAAAGTATAGGGATAAAAAAATAAAAGAACAACAAATCAAAACATAAGAAGAGGGATCAACGTTGATTTTGTAAAATAGAATACAAAAAATATGTATAAGTTGAAAAGTACATGTTAAATCTGGTCTTTTGGAAAGAAAATAAAACAGAAAATTCCCTTCTAATTATTATGAAGCAGAGAGAGGTAGCAACAGTAGACAAATCTGGAATATGATAATAAAAGAAATTAAAATAATTAAAGCTGCATGGAATTCTGTAGCACACATTTGAACTTTAGGAGAATGAAAAGCTGTTAATTAATTGTTACTGCTCATCTAACGTATCTGACGAAACTGAAGGCTTGAAGTGGGACAAGCAAGGAAGAATCAAAACAATTTGTTGTGCAGAACCCTCAAAATGGTCAACTACAAGTTACCCCAGGAGAAGGTGGTGAAGGATGTAGCAGACATAACCTCAAAGTCAGGAGAGAAGAGTGATTGTATCCCCAGAATCTCTCTGTTCCACTCAGGATAGCTATTTATACAAGAACAATGGCCATGTGGAAATAAAAGCAGCGTTTTATTAATCTGACCAAGTACCTGATAACTCCTAAACGTAGGCAAGTGATTCTAAAATGTGAGCCTTAAAATAAGAGCCTTAAATGAGACCTCTATCCTCCTGAATCTCTGCCTATTTCAGCCTCAAACCCAGAAATGTCATTCTAAAACACTGCAATTTTAGGAAAAGCCAATCTGTCCAATGTCTAAGGACAAGGGGTCAATAATGAGCATGTTTTCCCTCAGTGCCTGAGCCACTTTATTAGGGCAGAATCCTGGGTCCATCTTTCCTCTGGAAGGAGAGAGAACAGAAGTGATAGCAAGACCTCTTCCCACCTGGCCACATTACCTATCCTTAAAAGAAGAGGTGAAAGAAGTGAGAAAATGTCCCACTACACATGGGTGTGGGAACAGGCAAGAAAATGGCCTGGATCTGCCCTGAAAATCTGGCTCTTGGGGAAATGGCAGGAGGCACTAAGGGAGCCATTGCACAATGTGGCAGACAAACAGAGGATGAAGGAATAATCCTTCATCTGATTAATAAGTAAATGTGACCCCAATGAGGTGAAGTTATTTGCCTCCTTGATATACACCATCAGTGTGGGATCAGATCTGGTCTCAATAGCTTGCTGGCCAGTATTCTTCCTAGTTTACCACACTCATTTTGTCGCTGCCCAGTGATCCAGTGTGAATTTTGGATTCAGATTTGGAGTTCTGATCCTAGTTCCACCACTAACCAGCTGTGGGATGTGGGCAAGTTTCTTAACCCCTTTGTTACCCTAGTTTCCTCATGTATCTAGTGCAGATCATGGTAGAGCATACTTCATAGGGTTTTGGTGATGAATGACTGAGAAAATATGTAAAGCTCTCAAAAACAGTGCATGGCACATGGTAAGAGCTCAATAGATATTAGCTATATAATTTGTTTTAAAAAGAGAACACAGATTTTATCATATTCAGGACTTTGTTTTCATTGGTTATTTAGTTATTGAAAATATAAAAACTAAAGTTTGAATGTATTTTACATTTTGAATTCGGTCAAATCAAATAGATTTATGTCTGTAATACAGTCAACTTATATGTTCTGATTGTGAGTATTCTGTCCTTTGGAGTTTCCTTCGTTTATGATAAATACTGGTTTTGGAGTGCTTCTAGAATAAAATGCATACTCTCAACTGGGTGTGGTGGCTCATGCGTTTAATCCCAGCACTTTGGGAGGCTGAGGCGAGAGGTTTGCTTGAGCCCGGGAGTTTAAGGTTGCAGTGAGCCATGATTGCACCACCACACTCCAGCCTGGATGACAGAGCAAGACCCTGTCTCAAAAAACAACAACAACGACAACCACAAAACAACCAATGCTACCTGTGGATTGCTCTAACAGGATTTCACATAATGTTTAATGGGACAGATGAGATTTCATGTCTTCTGTAAAAACTACGGAGTAATATTGAAATAGCACTTTGTATCTTCCTTGCCCAGATGCCTCACAGGATGCCTGCCATTTCACAAGTTACCCATCCTTTCTCTGACACCCCATTGTAATTCAGGCTTAGGCTTTAATGCACATTGAGTCCAGATACAGAGTATTAGATCTGATTTGCTGTTGGTATGCAGTTTGCTTAGATGTCTACTGATTTTGCCTTTGACAAATTTAAATAAATGAAATTGATGTTTTTGTAGGGTTTACTTTAGACTGTTGCACTGTGCAGTGGGCTGGTGTTGAAACACAATAGCTTTTAAATTGAACTGCTTATAGAGTGATCTGTAAAATCTTTCTAGATGTCTTTCTATAACTGCTGTGGTGGGCTAGGAATCATTATTTGTTTTTGCAGGCAAATTAATGGGTTGCGGTGGCCGTGGAAACTGCCTTCTAGTACAAGGTTTGAAAAGTGCATTTAATCACTTTCTCAGGGTATTTAGAATAAAGAATCAGGCAAAGTCATTTACAATCCAGTTTGTCTTTGAGAATATTGAAAAGCAGAGCTTCATAATGAAAGTATTATATGTATGACTGTGTGTGTGTCTGTGCCTGTGTCTGTGTCTGTGTGTGTATTATTAGTTTGGTTTTATTTCAATGTTCCTATTTATTTTATGGTTAAAAAGACCATGGGGAACCAAAAGTGACTAATTTACTTTTCTTTTTTTTGAGACAGAGTCTCACTCCATCATGCAGGCTGGAGTGCAGTGGCACGATCTTAGCTTACTGCAACCTCTGCCTCCTGAGTTCAAGCGATTCTCATACCTCAGCCTCCCAAGTAGCTGGAATTACAGGTGCATGCCAGGTTAATTTTGTATCTTTAGTAGAGACAGGGTGTCACCATGTTGGCCAGGCTGGTCTCGAACTCCTGACCTCAAGTGATCCACCCGCCTCAGCCTCCCAAAGTGCCAGGATTATAGGCGTGATCCACTGTGCCCGGCCTCTAAAAAGTGACTAATTTTCTTTCTTGCCTTTTTTTCTGTTGCTTCAAATCTTTGAAAGTAGTGGCTGTGAATTCATAGTATCAATGGTGTATAAATGAGAGTCCTGTTGCTTAATGGGAAGAGAAAAGGAAAGCTGGAATCCAAAAATCTTAGTATTCTGATCCCATCCACCTGCTCAAAAATGTTCTTTGTCAGTTTCCTAAGCTTTGTAATAAAATGCCATCACCAAAAGTTTGGTATAAGTATATTTATATTGATATTGTTTCTTGTGGTGAAGTTTTCTAAGTTTTAAAATTTTTTAGTTGGGGTTTTTATTAGTTTAGTTCTAGAAAATTACAAATCTTATTCTCACCACCACCTTGAGATTTTTATTGTGAGCATTATGATTTATTGTTTTTTAATTTTTTCAAAGAGTTGTATTTTAAATATATGTATTATGAGGGTTTACAGTATTCTAATATTTTTATTTTAATTTTAGTATATTCATGAATATAAACAATCTCTTTAAACATTACTTGTTTTGGGGATTGTCTTTTTAATTGCAAAAGACCGTTACCAGAAGAAAAATTACTTAAAATGGGGTAATAGATTATGATATGTCATAGAATTCTGATTTTTATACTAGCAATGTATAATAAAATATTTAAGAAAAATAAATCTAGCATAACTGAAATCTGAAGTTGCACATATATTCTTATTTAGAACTACCTTTCATTATGGCGGGCAACTTGAATTGCTCTATACTGGAAAATTTAATGTACCACTCAATTACTATTCTTTAGCCCAATTTAAAATAATAGATTGGGAGTAAAGTCTTAATGCAGTGTAACCTTTGGAACATCAGAAATAACCTCTTTTCTTTCCAGAAATCAGTATACAGTAAGGGCATCAGTTTTATCACACTGTATGAATAGATTTGTAATAGCACTTAGACCTTTTTTTAATTGCATAAGTATATGGATTTCTTCTGTCTCACCCAACTTAGGCTAAATAATAATTTAAAGATGTGCTGTTATTTTAAAATATATACCTTTTTATTTAAAAGCTTTTTTGATCATCTCATTCTGATTCTAGCGAAGGACTCAATATTGTAACTTAATATTTTTATGTAATTTCATAATGTGGGTGTTTTGAAAAATTTTGCAATGGTAAATATTGTGATAAAATTTTGGCTATGGAAAGGTCCTTATTCTCACTTTTTTCTTTGACAATCATACTGTGTATAACCATGGAACTACAGAAAATATTAGGACTTTGCAAAATTGTAAAAGGACTTTATGAAAAGAACGTTGTCTTTCCTCTTGATGCCATCTTTTAATGATAGCTGTCAGCCTTTTCACTTATTATAAAAAACAAATTTTCTGTGTGAGGTGAAAATGTTCACTGAAATTAATTTACACACCCTCTCAAATTCCTTTTGGAATAGAGGAGGATACAAATAAGCAAATAGTAATAAAACTAATTTGCATACTCTAAATTGTTGGTCTTAATGGTACTGATGGAAGGTTTCCAATTTGTCACAAAGCAGTGACTTTTAAGAAGATAAATTATATTGAAATGTACTTTATTTAAAAATATAATGCCAAAATGCAATATTGGACAAATTTATCCCTATTTCTTTTGTTGACCAAATAATCGACCAGGATTTATGATTTTATAAGCAGATCTTGATGATCTTATCGGTTTGATATATTTTCAGTGTTGTAGATGCTAATACATAAAGAGCAAAAACAGTTTTGATTTGGAATCATAGTACTTAATTGATCTGTTTCTTTTTCTGTATTATCTATGGGTTCTCAAATGGGCTTTGTGGACCACCTGTCTCAGGAATCATCTGTGGTGCTTTTTAAATTAAAACATAGCTATCCACAGAAATACTATTTTGGAGCTGATCCCAGGAACCTGTCTTTTTAGTAAGAACCCTGGATGATTTTTATGGGCATTGGGGTTTGGGAACTGCTGCTCTAGAGCAGGGGTCAGCAAACCATTTCTATAAATTGCTAGACACTCAATATTTTTGGCTTTGAGGACCTTATGGTCTTCATTGTAACTATTTCTGCCATTGTAGCACAAAAGCAGCAACAGATCATGGAGAAACAAATAGGTATGGGCAGACAGACTTGCTTCCAGAATTTGTTCGTCTTTGATAGAATCTAGATTCTAGACCATTGGTTTTTGCTCTATGAGTATTTTCTAAGATATTCTCTTCAAAATCAATTTTAATGAGATTTCCTATTTGTTTATTTTTTTGATAACTGAAGAAAATTCATAAATACAGGAATAATTCCTAGATATACATTAAATGAATTAATAGTTGTAAAACTTTTTTAATAGTTAAAACCTTTTCTATGTTAATATTAGAGTATGATTAACTTACTTCTAACTATGTAATCTGCTTCTCATATTAGGTTCCTGTTGCTAGAGCAAGTATTCTTTGGCTAATTGGAGAAAACTGTGAACGAGTTCCTAAAATTGCCCCTGATGTTTTGAGGAAGATGGCTAAAAGCTTCACTAGTGAAGATGATCTGGTAAAACTGCAGATATTAAATCTGGGAGCAAAATTGTATTTAACCAACTCCAAACAGGTGAGAGGCAAACGTTAGTCAACCTGTCTAATACGTACTTTCCTCTTCACTCTGATCAAACAGTGGAGGGCTGTACCTTCATTAGTCTGACCATTCAACAATTCGCAGGTGCCTGTTTGTTTCGGGTTCTATGTTAGATGATACTAGTGCAAAGAGATGACATTCTAGTCTAGTAGGAGAGAAAACATTAAAAAATGAAATAGTGTGTGGTAATGCTGTAGCAGAAGTATTGGCATACAATGGAATTCTAGAGGAATTACTGAAAGTCTGAAGTAGATGCGACGTCAGAGAAAATTTTATAAAGGATGAGACTCTTGACTAAGGGCTTGTAAGGAGTGATTTACTGTACAGAAAGAGGAAAGCACAGGGTCAGAGTCAAGAAATAGCTTGGTGTTTCTGGGAAATCTTTTAAAGGTGAGTCCAGAATGGCAGGTGCAATGGTCTGAAAGTTTATATCCCCCAAAGTTCATGTGGTGAAACCTGATCACCCATGTGATGGTATTAGGAGGTAGGGCCTTTGGAAGGTGATTAGGTCATGAGGCTGGAGCCCTTATAAATGAACTTTGTAATCTTATTAAAGAGATCTCTGAGAGCTCGCTTGCTGCTTCTGCCATGTGAGGACACAGCCAGAAGGTGCCATCTGCGAATTAGAAAATGGGTGCTCACTAGACACCCGAACTGTGGGTACCTTGATCTTGAATTTCCCAGCCTCCAGAACTGTGAGAAATAAATTTCTATTATTAATTATATTATTAATGGGCTTCCCAGTTTATGGTATTTTCTAAAGTAGTCCAAATGGACTAAAACATTTTGCAGTTTGAACACATGGAGTGGCTTGTATGCTCGAAGTAGTATGGACCTGGTCCTGCAGAGGAAAGGGAAACCACTTTTAATAGTAGTATAATTTACCAGATTTGCAATTTAGAATATTCGTTTTTTAAGTCCATTGACTTTTTGAGCAGCTGTTAATAAGAGGGATCATTTTTGCTTCCATGTACGAAATAGGGACTTTTCCTATATCTGAATTGCTATTCTCTGTGAGTGGACTTACCTGTTTAGTATAATTGAAAAAAGATTCTTGCTCATTTGCAGCTAGGCTTCTTGGGAAGATTTATGCTCTGTGTCCTATCTATTTTTCTCTAATTTTCGCTTTTTCTCTGACTCTTACTTTTGCTTTGTGATTTTTTTCCTCCACATCCCCTCTCTGTCTTTGTATTTGTCCCCTTCCCCAAAACTCCCTCTGCCTAGATATCTCTCGGACATCCTTCATCCCTTCAGTGCCCCGCCCCTGTACTACAGTCCAGTGTGTTTGTCATTCTCTCCTTTCTCTTTCATCCCTGTTTGTTTCTCTCTTTTTGTATTTGCTGTGTATCTCTCTCTCTGTCTCCCTCTTTGTCTGCCTTTCCTGCTTCCCCATAGACCACACTTATTTTCTAGTAAGCTAATGTTTGCCTTTCAGAATCCTCAGGTCGATTCCTCAGATTCATTTCTATATGGTTTGGGATTATCTTCATCCCTAATCGTGATATGAGTTATATTATTATAGCTTTTGCTGATTCATCTACAAGATTTGTAACCGGATAATTGCAAATAATGGAACATATTTCCATGATTTAGATTTTGTCTTTAAATTTTAAGTCATCTTTAAAAAGAATTAGTTAATCCTTTCCAAGTGTCTGTAGATTCCTTCATACATTGAGATACTTTCTAAAAACTGAGTAAAGAAAGACCTATGTTTGCTGTTGAGTTTCATGTTTCTTGATAAAATAGAGGGATTTTTAGCCTGGAACTCCGTGGTATTCACTAAATTCCTGTGATATGGCAAAGGTTAATATAATACCCAGACTATTGGGATTTTTTTCTGTGTTGTTTGGCCACTCTAAATGTATGTAGCTTATGTATTATTGTTAAAGTAATACCAAAATTGAATGTCAGTCAAGACTTAATCGAACTAAGTAAAGCTTCTTTCTTTGGCCCTTTTCTTTGTAACTGTGAATAACCAATAATTAAATGTAGTACTGTTTATTTAGATATTGTAGAGCGTGTTTCATGTCTTTTTATTCGGTGAATTTGAAGACAACTAGTTTGTACTCAGGTTTTCTTTTTTTTTTTTCCTTGACCTGTTTTATTAATGGCAGTTTTGGAGCTCAGTTTCTGAAGTGTTTTTTTGTTTTTGTTTTTGAGACAGAGTTTCCCTCTGTCACATAGTCTGGAGTTCAGTGGCGTGATCTTGGCTCGCTGCAACCTCGGCCTCCCAGGTTCAAGCATTTCTCATGTCTCAGCCTCCTGAGTAGCTGGGATTATAGGCATGTGTCACCATGCCTGGCTAATTCTGTATTTTTAGTAGAGAGGGTTTCGCCATATGGACCAGGCTGATCTCAAACTCCTGACCTCAAGTGATCTGCCCACCTCAGCTTCCCAAAGTGCTGGGATTACAGACATGATATTTTATATTTTAGAATGATACGTCTAGAAAACTACAATAGGCTTCACCACCCAGGGGTGAAAACACAGTGATTTTTTAAAAATCACAAATTTTTATGTAGCTCATTGTTTTTAAGTGATTAAATATGAAAATAGATTAATAGTGTCTTGAAGAGCTGAACTCTGTTTTTGAATATTTCTCATTTCTCAAGAAGAGGAGATTGAGATAATTAATAACTGAAAATTAGTTGTTTTTTGTTTTGTTTTGAAGACAGTCTCCCTGTCACCCAGGCTGGAATACAGTGGCGTGATCTTGACTCAGTGCAGCGTCTGCCTCCCGGGTTCAAGCAATTCTCCTGCCTCAGCCCCCTGAGTAGCTGGGATTATGGTTGCCTGCCACCACACCTGGCTAATTTTTCTTTTTTTTTTTTCTGTATTTTTAGTAAAGATGGGGTTTCACCATGTTGGCCAGGCTGGTCTCGAACTCCTGACCTCAAGTGATCCTCCTGCCTCGGCGTCCCAAAGTGCTGGAATTACAGTCGTGAGCCACTGCACCCAGCCTGAATATTGGTTTTAAAGAACGGTTTTAAGCACCATCAACTTGACAGAATTTTTAAAAATTGTGTAATCCATTAGATATAAGACAGACTGAAATAATTGTTTTGACTGAAATATTAAAAATTGTTTTCTCTACTTACTTATTTTAGCCATCTTTAAAAGTAAGGTAGGGAGAGTCGGCTACAGTGATGAGGAGCTGGTTTGCCATGAAGTCTTGATATTTATTTGTAGATCTGAATTCCCAGTGGCCTGAATACCTCAGTGAACATTTCTATAATTTTTATTGAATTATTTAGGGTTATAGAGAATGTCTAAATTGATTTTTATAAGACTTAGCATATTGCATTTATTTGTATGTTCGAAGAATAATCAAATAACAAACTTCTTTATCTACCTCAAAATATTTTTGACCTAATATAAAAAATAATTTAAGAATTAGCAGTCTAATTTTTAGAAAAGTTTTCAGTATATCCTAGACTGTCCCTACCATAGAAAACAGCTGTAAACTCCCGAAAAATACAAGAAACAAATGATTTTCTGAAGACACAGAATAGTAAAGAAAAGCAAGAGAATCTGGAGGGGAATTCATACTTAGAAGAAGGAAATGGCACACAGTTATTTTCCCTGTTTTTATGGCTTTTATCCTGAGGACAGTCTGCAGTTGGCACTGTGCACAGTGGCTAGACCTCCAAAAGGAAATGCAAAGTCCTTCTGGCTTGAGGAAGTAGAGAAGAGAGTTCAGGAAAGCTACAGACATTGGAAACTTAAGGAAAAATAGTAGAAAGGAGAGAACCAGTGTGGGGGAATCTCAAAATCTGGGAGTAATTGTACGTAAGTTTTTGGCTAGTGTCTGAACTATACTTGTGCAGGGTGGATTCAGAGAAACACAGCTAGGAATTAAAGAACCAAGCTGAAATTTGAGGTGTACCCAAGAAACAGAGTTTGTACCTTGAACCCCAACCAAGTTAATTACCTGCTAAAACGAATGAAAATCCTGTACTCATTCAAAGAGTTTAACATAATGTCCAGAGTCTCTAAAATACATAGCATTCTTAATGTCCAAATGTATCTTGTATATCCAGAATTACTCAACATAAGAAGAACCAGGATGGGGAGTTATTATTTAATGAGTACAGCGTTTGTATTTGGGAAGATGAAAAATTCTAGAGATGAATGGTGGTAGTGGTTGCATAATATGGTAAATAGACTCTCTGGATTCAAATCATGTTGTGCTACTTACTACATGATTTTGGACAAATCATATAACCTATCCAAGATTTCATTTTCTCATCTGTAAATGAGAATTATTATAATATAGTCAATTTTGCTATATTGCAACATGTATGCTCCTAAAATCATTGTGCTATACAAAATCACACAATAAAAACCATAGGGATTATTAGAAAAATGGAGTTAGAGTCGCAACACTCAAAAACTATATTGATGACATATTTTTTAGAAAGGAACCAAAAAAAAAAAAAAAGGAATACAATTTTACGTGTGTTAAATGGTTAACAAATAAATACTACAATGATACTGCTCTTTATATTTAAAAAGACTTGAGGTTTGCTTATGGAAGAAAGATTATACTTGCTAAGTGGTAGAAAGAGGGTTAATCTGAAATTGGATGGAAAGTTGTACCTCCTAAAGAGCATGAATATGGCACATAACACATGTAGATGTTAACCTCTGAAGTACTTGTTTGAAGTATGTATGTTTTGTGTATTCCTACACGTCTCTGTTTAGCTGGGTGCATTTTTATGGCTTCACCTAGTGATTCTTGCAGAAGAAATCACCACAAAATTCATGTTATGCCCAAATTGTTCCCTAATATGCCAACTGAGTTGGAACAAATGCACATTTTCAAAACAAGCATTAGAGCAGAACTGACTGTACCTACCTCACAAAGTTATTATGAGGATAACATGAAACAGTTCATGTAAAATGTTTAGATTTCCTTGCACATAATAGTGCCTAGTTCATTTTAGTTATCCTTCTTTTGTAACCCTCGCAAGTAACTGCTGTATTCTTCTTAGGGAATATGATGATTTACAGTAAAGAAACTAGTCTAGTTACTGAGAAAAACTGTATTCCTATTAGGATAAAACCACTGATTTCAGTTTATCCTACTGAGATTTTCTCAGTAAGGTGCTGAAATCCCCCCGTCCCTCTTTTTTTTTTTTTTTTTTTTTAGTTTGTGAAGAAAAAAATGGTTAGAAATAAATGTAAATAAATATAAAGAGTAGAAAACACTCAGAAATTAAAACACTCACTTTTATGTGGGGAAATTATGTGAGTAATTTCACTTTTATGTGGGGAAAAAGTTGAAGGACTGAAACCAGTTGAAGTTGCTGAAATCTAGAGCTGTTAAGGCAGTATAAAGATTTAGCGTGACTTCATTGAAATAGTCTACCGAAGTTTGAGGAAGAAAGGTAGGATTTAATTAAACTGATTAATAACAATTTAAAAGTTAATGAATAAAAGGTGCTTTTGTTTTTAAACTCTAATAGTGTGTCATCTTTGAAATGCAGTGATAAGTGCCATAAGTTAATGTTTTTCTTAGCTCATTTTTATTTTTCGTTAGGAAATATTGCAAACCTATGGAAAAGTACCTAATAGCATAAATACATATGTGTATATCTACCACTGGGATTAAGTTGGTATTCACATTTGCCTTGATTGATTGATTGATTGTAAGATGTATAGAACTAGAACCTCAAGCTTCTGTTCATACCTTCCTTTCTTCCCCGTTGGTAACCACTGCCACCTTGTTGGTATGTTTCATTCAATCATCCATGTTTTACATTTTTTTTATATGAATATGTATCCATAAGCAATGTATAATTGTTTTTGTGGGTTTTCAAATTTTACGTAAGTAGATATTCTACTTTATGTATACATTTGCAACTTTTTTTGCTTAATATCATGTTTTTGAAATATGGATATTATGTAGATATAATTTAATTACTATCTCAGTCTGTCAGACAATTAAGTTTCTACTTTTCTGCTATTAAAAAAGAAAGTACTTCCTTGAATTCTTTTTTATTCTTAGTGAGAGATTTTGTAAATCACACTAATGTTTTAGGAATTCCTCCTAAAGTTAAAAGCAGATTCTCTTTTGCCCTGTGATTCAGGTCTTTAGAGAAATCTCCTTCCCCCAAAGCCTCTTTAATGTGATTTAGCAAAAGGAGACTTGGACACACTGCAGTGACATCTCTACCCTTTCTTTGATATGTTTTCTTGGAATTGAAAAACTCAAGTAAATATAACATAGAAAGGAAGACCTTACAGAAAACTTTTCAAGTTGACAAAAAAGTAGATACTGTTAAATTCAGAAATTCCATCCCAATTCACATAAAGAATCCTGTTTAGTCATGAAATTAAGAAACTTATTAGGGCCGGGCCTGTAATCCCAGCACTTTGGGAGGCCGAGATGGGCAGATCATCTGAGGTCAGGAGTTTGAGACCAGCCTGACCAACATGGTGAAACCCCATCTCTACTAAAAATACAAAAAAATTAGCCAAAGCATGGTGGCACATGCTTGTAATCCTAGCTACTTGGGAGGCTGAGGCAGGAGAATTACTTGAACCCGGTAGGCAGAGGTTGCGGTGAGCCCAGATTGCAGCATGACACTTCAGCCTGGGCAACCAGAGCTAACTCCGTCTCAAAAAAAGAGAAAAAAAAGAAAGAAACTTGGTTAGATGGAACAACGGTACTGCTTTAGGTTTGCCTCTGGTATAAGTTAAGAATTCCATGTAGAGTTTACTTCATTTACCAAACACATTTGTTGGTATCATGCCATTAAAAAATAACAACAGTTTAGAACCAATATAAATCTTTACTATGCCAAATGCAGACGTCTGTGTCCTTTTTATATAATAGTACAGATATTATTAGAACTATAGTATTAACAGTAAAATATATATTAGGACTATATTTTAAGAGACCTTTTTAGTTATTTGTATTGACTTACAATCTATTAGAAGAAAGTTATTTTTTGAATAAATATTTACCAGTTTATTGTCAGAGTATTTTGAGAAGTCTTTTAAATAATGAATTTATTTATTTATTTATTTTGTCGCCCAGGCTGGAGTGCAGTGGCGCAATCTCAGCTCAGTGCAAGCTCCGCCTCCCGGGTTCACGCCATTCTCCTGCCTCAGCCTCCTGAGTAGCTGGGACTACAGGCGCCGGGCATGGCCACCTTGCCCAGCTAATTTTTTCTATTTTTAATAGTGATGGGGTTTCACTGTGTAATAATGAATTTCTTAATTTTTAGGTAACAGTCCCTCAAATTCATTTTTTCTGTGTCATATTGACTTAGAGTCAATCTGAAGAAAATGTAATATAATTAGTATCTGGATAGCATTAGCCATTAGTTGGTACCAATAATGGTTCCTTAAATCTAAACAGGAAAATTAGTCTGAAAACAAAATTTAATAAATAGCTGTATATATGATACTGAATATTTTTGTTGATAGTTGATTATATTGTCTTTGCTTATCTTGTGTAATTTATGAATACAACAAATTTGAAAGTACTATTTAATTAATGTCCCATCTGGTTTTGGATTGAGCCTCTAGTGATATTAAAATGTCATGATTGTTTACTTAAATGTTGTCTATTTTCTTCCTACCAGTTTCCCTGGACAGATCTAATTTATGCCTGTTGTCTCTATGCCATCTAGTTTAGGATTTGTCCCAAATTTTTAGTGAAGTAATATCACTAATATTTGCATTAAAATAGCACAGTTAATTTGTAGACCTCCGCTTTGAAGTCTTCTAGTTTCTGCCATAATTTTGTCTAGTGGCATGTTAAGACACAAGTGCAGTGAACAGAGATTTCATTTTAATACGTGAGCCATTTACATCTGAAAGACTATATCTTTTTCCCACCCTTTCTAGATGTAACATAACTAGCTTCTTCCTTTTAGAACAGCATGCAGGGTTTCTGCTGATAAGTGAAGTATACTCTGACAAAGCAGGTGGGAAAAGCTGTCTATTGCTTTGCTGCAGGTGGGGAGATGAGTATTTAACAATGCTTCATTTGCCAGCAACTTGATATACCAGCAAGTGTTGCCATGGCCTATGAGATGCATGAAGCTCTAGGCTGCCAGTGGGTGAAATTAAAGGAAAACATGGAAAGTTAGAGGTTGGTTATAGGTGAAATATGTGCAGGAGTAAAGACTGAATAGTTCTGCCCTAGCTCATTAAGGGGAGTGGTGAAAGCACTCTTGCTACAGTAGTTTTGTCATTTATTGTATATTGTAGCTCTAAAGTTTATTTTATTATTTGGCAGTTCTTTTTTTAACTTGTTATAAAATCATCAGCAATACATTTTTAAAAATGGAAGTGTACATTTAACAAAGAATGAAGTGCTAAATTTCCACTTAGTACTTAACATGCATAAAATATTTGTCGACATTTACCAACCACCATGAGAGTGCTAGGGATCTCATTGACCACACAACAAACAGAAGACACAACAATCTGCTACAAAAGGATCAACATCCATTTAAAAAGCTAGTAGTTATTTTAAGATTATGCATTAAGATAATTTAATACATTCAGGTGCAGAAGCTGTTTATATAATTCTGTGTGAAACATGACCTCATTTAGATCAAATAACTTTTTGAAAATTAGTTTTTTACTTTTATTCTGTGTTTTCTTATGCACATATGAAAAATGAAACCATAGCTGTTAATGTGTTGGCTCCATTAGTGGAAAAAAGGCCCAGCACTGCTGGTTTCCAAATAGAAAATCAGTTAATTCCAAAAATAGACTTTTTCATTCAATGCATTTGTATATTTATTTGGTCAGGGCTGCAAATGGGAACAAAGTAAAGCTTTTGGAGGTTTATTCTGTCAAAAATATTGCAAATGCTGTTGTAAATTAAAAAGCTCAACATTGAAGATAAAATTATTTTTGATGAAAGGATGTTGTCATGGTAAAAATCAATGTTCTTATTAAATTAAGAAAACTATGGAAGAGAAATGTTTTGGGAATTGGTTGTTGTGCATGCAAACAAACTCTGCTTATTCAGTCAGTTGAAATAAAACCGTAGTTGTCAAATTTACTGATAGTATACACAGTTTGACCGAACTATAAAATTCTTGTGATGAAACTGATGTTGAAGAACCATTCTATAGCATAACAATACACACTGTCTTTAATGCATATTAGCAACAGAATTTTAGATCTATTATTTTGTGAAGAACCGCTTTGTAAATTAAGTTTATTATATTGGCTTAACATTTTTTATTGATAATTGTGTCTTTTGTATATTGTTTAAGTTTTGGTTCACAAATTGTTTGGATTATTTAAAGTGTCACTAGAAAATGCCAAAAAATTTTACCTTTTGAAAAATTTAAGCAGATAGCAATTATTAAAACAAATCTTGCAAACAGCAAGACTTTGAAAGTTTTCCCTGTATAGGCAAGGGAAGAAATGAATAGGTTAAATGGTGAGAGCTCAAGATTTAATCAAGAGATTGTCATTTGCACTATCTCGCCTATCGTAAAGACTCTTTAGATGGAGCACCTTTTTTTAATTAGAGAAATTTATATTGTGTAGAATGAAATGAAATTGAGAAGGCAGTTGGTTTTGTAGTATCTAAATTGATGAAATATTTTTAAAAGGATAAATAAAGTAATTATTTGAAATTTTGTCAATATTTTAAAAACTTCATTGACTACATGGGTGAAAAGTTAAATATTTGGGTTTGAAATAATTACAGTTTTTAACACAAGGATTGGGACTATTCTTGATTCAGTAGAATTTTCCCTCAGATTACATGGTTGTCCAGAAATACTGTAAAGAGGGTATTTTCTCCATTAAAAATATGGTCTACAGAGAAAAGTAAGTTCAAAATGTCAACAATTTTATAATTACTCACTGCAGAATTTAATTTTGAAAAAGATTGCAATAAAAAAAAAACTTAGGCCATATAAAAATGTATTCTCCAGAGAAATATCAATGCCTTGTTACTAGATACATACACTGAAGAAACTGATTAATGTATGTATATGTGTGGTGAATAATTATTCTGCTTATGATTTTAGTGTATCATTGTACACAAATATGTTTTTTGTCTTTTAGAAAGAATGTTATTTTTGAAAATACATTTTAATTAAACTTATAAGCTTACAATATAATACATTTTACAGTCAATAAAAATTTTTTAATTATATAATTTTCATTACTTTAAATGCTCTACCTAATTTTCAAAATTGTTAGCATATTGAAAATGTTTAATTTCCTAAAAATTAATTTTGGGGATAAGAAGTATAAGCCAAATGTATCATTCTGCTAGCTCAGAAAAACATTGCAGTTAAGAGACTCTTTGATTTGTTTTAGTTGCAGATTTAAAATCTCAGCACTCAAATGGACTTTAGCGTTAACCAAGTTGTAAATTCTAACTCCACATTTCAGAAAACTAATGATTAAGTGGATTTCCCAGGTTTTTCCAGCAAGTTAATTACACGGTTTAGTGTACCACATTTTCTTTTAAGCTGGTTCTGAATTGTAGTCCTCAGTTGGTGAATATTTTGCTAATTGTCTTTAAAAAATGAATCATAGAAATTTTCTTATCTGTACTTGAACCAACATGGTCTAGCAATTAGTGAATAGCAATTGTTGGTACCCAAAATCAGAATAGCTCTATTAACATTTTCACTTGTATTTTTTATAATTCTGCTTTAATAAAACTAGGTTAATCCCTTTTAAATACCCTGCTACTGAAATAAGGTTGCTTTCTATCAAATCAATTATCTTAAGCAATTATCATAAAAGAGTTTACCACACCATTTCTGTACTTTGACTTATTGTTCTAGAATTGTCTTTAGTCTGCCTAACTTGATTGATTTTATTTTTTATCTGCTTCTAATGTGCTTAAAATGTTCTAATCTAATGTAAATGATTTAGTGTTTCTCAGTTTATTTTTCCCATGTATTATGAATTCTATTTGGCTTATAGTTAAAATTGTACACATGTAGCCTCGTTAAAACTATGCTTTTTCAATAAAACAACTGTAGTTTAAAATACAAACCTATTTTAACATTTCAACTTTGGTTTAATTATTATTAAAATTATTTCAATATATGTTAATGTAGTACATTCAAAAATTGACTTAGGAAGTCTTATTATGGTGTAAAAGCTACTATAATAAGTTGTTCCCTTACATAAATAAATAAATGACCAATATTACTAGAGGCTATAAGCAGCATGGGGGAAAAATGGAAGAAGTCTTTTATCCTAGTTTTTAGAGGGCATCAGCAGCTTGCTTTTATGAAAAAGTAACAGCTAAATGCACTGCAAATAATTTGCAGTAATCCAGTTCAGTGATTCATGTGTCTGCTTTAATGGGTCATAATTCAGGGTAAAGTAACTGAGTGCAGTCAGAGTGCAGACACTGCTTATGCCAGGGACAGTATCTCTTCATAAAACACACCTCAGGAGAAGCAGTTTGCCAGCCCCCTAATACTCTCTGATGTTTTGATGTCCTGCATATTTTTCCGATTAAGTTTTGAGTGCCATGTTTTTAGTTGTATTTCCACATTCATTATTCTCACGTAGACCCTTCAGCGGGTTTGCCATATATGATTATTTTTTTAATGATGCCTTTCTTTCCACTTCAGCAGTTTAATAATCTAGCACATGGCTGCTTCTCAATACTCAGCATTCACCTACCCAGTACAGAAGAGGACATGTGCTTTGGCTTCAAAATTCCATTTGCAGCATTAGAAATGCATATTCCCTACGGAACAACATTTGTTTGACATAACCATTCATTTTTATTACCTCTTTAAATATGTTTATCCAGAGTTATCAATAATCATAAATAACTGTATTCTCATCTTGATCTGTTTTTTTCCAACAGACAAAATTGCTTACCCAGTACATATTAAATCTCGGCAAGTATGATCAAAACTACGACATCAGAGACCGTACAAGATTTATTAGGCAGCTTATTGTTCCGAATGAAAAGAGTGGAGCTTTAAGTAAATATGCCAAAAAAATATTCCTAGCACAAAAGCCTGCACCACTGCTTGAGTCTCCTTTTAAAGGTATTATCAGAATGTAACTACAAAATATATGTTATCTAAAAAATTATGACAGGATGTCACCATTTCTAATGTGCTTAAAATTTTTCTCTTAGGAAATATAGATGATTCGCATATATAAATATATAAAAACAGTGTGCTTTTTACTCATTCATCTGTTCTCAAAAGCAAGTTTTACATTAAAGTTTATATTTTTGTAGACCTTATTTACATAAATAATTTTAAGTATTCTGACTTTATTCTAACATTTAAACTGGGCAATAGATGAAAACCATGTTATTCTTATAAACAATGACTTCATTTATCTTTTAAATAGTTTTATAAGAAATATTCCTTTTAATAGTTATTAAGTAAATATTCTGTGTACGCTAATATCAGTTTTGCTAGGAGGAATTATTTTATAAAAAATATCTCTTTATATTTAAACTGGTTTTTCAAAGAGGGAAGTTGACTTATGTGTCCCAGCTTTTTAAAAGGACTAATTAAGTATTTTACCACCTTACAAGTAGCCATTCCAGTTGGAATCAAATAATTATATACCTTGGTTTTCATATTGTTTCTTATTTAATGTTGTCAAGCGATAAAAAGCAATTCAGTTTTGTAGAAAAACTATTAAAATTCTGGATGTGTTTGTGCCAAGACATGTATATGGATTGTTTAACTGTGCTGTCATTCTTAATATTCACAGTAAAGTAATTTTTAGAGAAGCTACATTTCAGAGCAACACCTCTAAACACACTGACTGATTAGCTTTTTTATTGACCATTATGGGGGAGATTATTGTAATCTATGGACTGAAATCAGTTTTTTGACCTATGAAGAGCTTCCTGGTTTATATTTATTCCTTGACATTTGAGGTAATGTGCCAATTACCTTGAGCTCTGATTATGATTGTTCTCTGTTATATACAGCTCATATTGTTTATTTTATATTTTTCCCTATTTTTAATAGATAGAGATCATTTCCAGCTTGGCACCTTATCTCATACTCTCAACATTAAAGCTACTGGGTACCTGGAATTATCTAATTGGCCAGAGGTGGCGCCCGACCCATCAGTTCGAAATGTAGAAGTAATAGAGTTGGTAAGTTGACCTTTCTGAAATTAATTTTGTTAAAGCAGTGGAAGACTCTGGGATAACTATTGTTTTCTATAAAAGCTTTTTTGGAGAGTTGAAAATTGTTCTAGTATTTCTAAATGTAATATATTAGATATACCTTACCTTTATAGCAATTAAATATTATAGTATTCCTATGCCACTGTACATGCACTGTTCCTTTTCTTCAAGGAAATAGAGAACTGAATTCTCTGCATCAATACCACCCACATTTGTGCTATTGCGTTTGTAGCTACGTAGATGCAATTTCTAAGGTATTTAGTTTCATTAGATCAAGTTTTTTCTACTTTGTTTAGATATTTGTAGGCTTCCTGACAATATCTTTCTGAATAATTTTTGCTGTTCTCTTTCAGAAAAAACCACACAAAGTGTTCTTCTAGATTTTCTGACGAACCATTTTTAAGTGAAGCCTGAACATAAATAGGGAGCATTGTGTACCAAAAATGTCCTTTGACAAGGTCACAAAGTGAATAATATGGTGCTTTCTCATAAAAAAAATTGCTATATAAATACTCTTTTTATCAATCTTTAAAAAAAAAATGCTGGCCATTGAGATAAAATAATTAACATTCTTTTCTAATATTATCTGTTTCTTTCTCATACAAACAAGAAAAATAAGGAGAGAGGCCTGCCAGTTGTATGTAGCAATTATGCAAAATATATTTAATACTTTAAAATGTGGAGTTAACAAGAAAAGCAATTAAGAATTATATTCTGGGTACTTTTGTGGTGGAAAAGATACATTGAATTAGCATTCAGATAACTGGAGTTCTTTACTAATTCCTGTGGGAAAGTGAGTTAACCTCCTTGCTCTTAACTTTTCTGTACACAGTGGAAGAAAACCTTTATTACTTTAATAAATAGAATTTCTATAATGATCATGGCCATGTAATTTGATTCCTCTGAGAAATAATGTTTCTCTTAACCACTCCAACTTATCCTGGCTTTGAAGCATGGCCAGAATTAATAATAGCACCATTTAGGAACCTGACTGTGTATGGTGATAATGTTTTACAAAAACTATCTTGTTTAAACCTAATTCTGATTGGAAGTGATGGTTATTGTTATTCCCACTTTGCAGACAAGGAAGCCGAGTCTTAGAGAACTTAAGTGAATTGCCTAAGTTCACATGGCTAGTAAGTGATAGAACCATATTCTAACCCAGGTCCGAGTTCATTGTCCATGCTGTTACTGTATTTTATTATGTAATATGACATAAACCTGAGCTTGTTTGCAAATCTGTATTATCCTTAGTACTTAGCACCGTTATTTTTATGTTGTGATAAATGATCTGTACTTAGAGACGGCCAAAAATTTGTAACAGTAGAAATATGTAAAAATATAAGAAGCAATTACATGTCTATCCCTCCTTGCAGCTAAGTTTGTTGATTTTTCACTGAAATCTGCATACTCTTAAGTACTCTTCAAAAGAGTTGCCTTATTTATGCAATTATTTTAAAATTTTAATTTTTTTAATTTAATTTAATTTTTTTTTTTTGAGACAGAGTCTTGCTCTGTCACCCAGGCTGGAGTGCAGGGGCCTGATCTTGGCTCACTGCGACGTCTGCCTCCTGGGTTCAAGTGATTCTCCTGCCTTAGCTTCCCAAGTAGCTGAGATTACAGGCACATGCCACCATGCTTGGCTAATTTTTGTATATTTAGTAGAGATGGGGTTTCGCCATGTTGGCCAGGCTGGTCTCAAACTCCTGACCTCAAATGATCTGCCCACCTCAGCTTACCAAAGTGCTGGGATTACAGGTGTGAGCCACCGTGCCCAGCCTAATTGTGCAACTTTTTATCAGATATTAGAATATAAAGAGAGTGTTGTTATGGTTCTTCCTACGGACATACTTTCTTTCCTAATTCCTTATTATGCTTGTTTGTTGTTTTTAGGGTTCTTTTTTTTCTTTTTCATTATAGGGTACATGATGTTTTAGCCCAAGTAGAGCCATCCTTTTATCCTTCCCCTACTTCTGCCTTATCTCTGCCTCCTTGCTGCCCCCACCCGCCAAAAAGCATTATCTTCTCAGAGTTGATAGCAATGCTATGCAATTTAATTTGGTCTCAGCAGTATTCTTTATTGGCTGATAGATTGGTTTGTTGGCTGGCTTCTTCCATTTTCATGTGCTTTTCTAAGCATTAACTACCTTATAGGGGCAGTACTTAAATATAACATATTATGTTCATTTCACCTATCCAATTCAACAGAGACAAATTAATTTCTTTTTTCATTTTGCTGATTACATTTATGAAATTAATAATTGGTAACTTACGGAGAATCATTATAACTGATGGAACATGGTTTGATAAAACTGTCACTGTTGATGCCATGCAGAAAACAGCTTCAATCTATTGGACTCTGAGACAATTGGCTTAAAATTGTACTATGAGGGACACAGTTAAGTATAAAAAAATACAGATAGTTTTATTTTTAAATGCAACTACAATACAAAAAATAATGTCCATATTATCTTTCTTGTCTCTCACTCTACTTCATCTCCCTTCCAAGTCATGTCACTGTATTTCACGCACATCATATACTATGTTATTCTAGTTTTCCTGTAAAGCGATCTTACAGGGTCAAGTCTTGTAACTGTGAAATATAACTTAGTAAGAAAAATGGCCTAGGTTTAGATAATCTGATATTTTAATCAAAACGACAGGGAACCTAGTCAGATTGACAGGAGAAGTCACTTTGAATTACACACCACCATTTCCAGGATATAGAATATAATATATATTTATATTATGATCCCAGTAAGTTTTGAAGATCCTTAGTTAATAATTTATTTGCTTAGTTCTAGAAAGTCTTTTCTTTTCTACTTACAGAAAGACCGCCTTCTGCATATGAAGAATATTTTGCTTTATAAACAATCTGTCAATATTTTATCCTTCATAGGAACTTTCAAATTAGCATCTATCTTCTCTTCTTTTCTCTATTACTCCTTTTGCTTAGAATGATAATATGGTCCTTTAGTCATAAAGGACCACAATAAAAATTAAAATATTTTTATTGTTTGCCTTTGGCCTTTTAAAACCTGAAACTCCATAGAGTTCATGGCCATGTCAAGAAAAAATGCACATTTGAGCATAGGAGCCTGGTTTTCTGAAATTGTTGATTTAGTGTTATTAAATTAATCTGAGAAACTTTTTATCAGACCTCAGAGAAATATGTTTGGATTTAAGAAAAATACGGACTTCAGAGTTTACCAAAAATAGGAGAGCTTGTTTATAGAATACTATCTTTGTAGACAGAAGCATTTTAAATACATATAAAAGAAAGCCATACTGCTGATCTTATATAAGCATCTTATTCAAATATATTCAAGTAATTTTTACTCATTAATTTGCTGTTACTGTCCTGTTAGTAATTTTCCAGGTTACTGAAGCTTCTCTTTTTAGGCAACATACCTTAAGCCCTCTAGATCAGTGGTTTTATTCTTATTTGTTTTTATTTATTTATTTATTTATTTTGAGACATGGTTTTGCTCTGTCACCCAGGCTGGAGTGCAGTGGTGCAATCATAGCTCACTGCAGCCTCAAACTCCTGGGCTCAAGCCATCCTGCTGCCTCCGCTCCCAAAGTGCTGAGAGTACAGGCATGAGCCACATCACCTGGCCTTAGACTAGTGGCTTTTAAATGTAGCTGCACATTATAATCATATGGAGATTTTTAAACAAAACACAACTAGGTCAGACGTGTGCACCAGACTAATTAAATTAGAATTTCAAGAGGCGAACCCAGGTATTCTTTTTTTAGTATTAATATTTTTATTGTTTCTATTAACATTTAAAAAACTATTCTTAGGTGATTCTATTGTATATTCAGTGCTGAGAAACATTCTTGAATAAGAAATTCTGTCATGCTCTAGATTCCTTTACAACAAAATATGTACTCTAGCAAAGACTTGCACATAGTAAAAACTTAAAAGATACAATAAATAAATGAGTCTCAACTATTTTAATCTTTTCGGAAGTATACATTTCCCTGCTCTTTAACAAATCATATATGAAGCATGATTTAATTTTTTCTTGACGAATCAAAGCCGTGACTATAAAAGCAAACTAATACACTGTATTGAAGTGATTAAAGGGGCTCATATTAGTAAATGATATTACTAATACAATATTTAGTAAACACTAAAGTCAATATTTTTCTTAAGCATATTTCTGAATTTAATATTGAAATCTTTAAGAGGCTAATAAATATAATTAGTATTTATTGTGTCAGCCACACTTAAAATTGAACATAATAGGCTGGGCGTGGTGGCTCACGCCTATAATCCCAGCACTTTGGGAAGTCAAGGCAGGTGGATCACCTGAGGTCAGGAGTTCAAGACCAGCCTGGCCAACATAGTGAAACCCCGTCTCTACTAAAAATATAAAAATTAGCCGGGCGTCATGGCATGTTCTTGTGGTCCTGGCTACTTGGAAGGCTGAGGCAGGACAGTCACTTAAACCTGGGAGGCAGAGATTGCAGAGCGCCGAGAACATGGCACTACTCCAGCCTGGGCAACAAAGTGAGACTCCATCTCAAAAAAAAATTGCCCAAAATATTTTAAGTTCCCTGCTCTCCAGAAACTTATATTCTACCAGGGATAGACCAACAGTTAAAAAAACAAGTAGGTTGTATAGTATGTTAAAAAGTAATTCATGCTGTGATTAAAAAACAACAACAACAACAACCACAACAACAAAAAAAAAAGTGGCAGGGAATGGTGTTGGAAGTGCCAAGAGCTAGGGTGAAGGCCCTAAACTGGGAGCATGCCTGGGGCATTTGGAAGAGCAGTAAGGCATGGCCAGAGCGGATCAGGCAAGAGGGTGAGCAGCAAGAGGTCAGAGAGGCAGGTGACAGGGGGACAGTCATGGAGGGGCAGTCATGAAAGGATGGTTGTGTCAGGCTATGCAGACTGTTGTAGGGACTTCGGCTTTTTCTCTGAGTAAAATGGGGAGCCACTGCAGGGTTTCAGGCCAAAAAGGAGCTTGATCTGATTTAGGTTTTAATAGAATCATTCTAGATGCTGTGTTTTGCAAAATTTGTTTGCTGGGGGCAGGGTGGAGGGGCAGTAGAAGCAAGGTAACGAGTAGTCCAGGAAAGAACGGTGGGTCAGACCAGGGTAGCTACAGGATTTCTTGATGGCTGAGATGTTTAGGATACGAGAAAAAGAGAGAAGTCAAGGATTACTCCAGGATTTAGGCTGTTGAGATGGTTAGGGCAATTTATTGCCTACACTAAATATTTTCTTTTTTTCTTTTTTTTCTCTCTTTTCCTTCAGTGTCAAGCTATGAACTTGTGTTTGTTATTGCTGTTACTGTATCTGCTTCTAGTTTTGCTCACCTATTTTAGGATATACTACTTTTGTTTAAATCTTCTGTGGGCCAACAAACACAAAAGTTTTAAAGATTGTATATTTGAAATAAGATTGTTGGTTTAACATAGGGGCTCTGAGTGAGAGTTTGTGCTGCTGTATTTAGGAGTAAAGTGAATCAGCCTTAATGCCAGGACTTCTAACAGTTGCATTCTCTGTTGAGGCCATTAGCTTGCTTTTGAATTTGGGTATGTTCTTAATGGTTAAGTTTGCCAGAACTCTAAATCTCTGAATGAGAATTCATTTATATTTACTTTATTTGTTTAAACAGGCAAAAGAATGGACCCCAGCGGGAAAAGCAAAGCAAGAGAATTCTGCTAAGAAGTTTTATTCTGAATCTGAGGAAGAGGAGGACTCTTCTGATAGTAGCAGTGACAGTGGTGGGTTTTATAATTTATTGGCATGTATTATTTACATAGTAGATTACATTCTATATCTCAGAAACAAGGCCTAATCCATAATATTCAACAGGTGGTTTTAAGTGAAGTTTGTATTATCAAAATAATCCCTTTCATTTATATATCGCTGTTTACTTTTCAAGGTAATTTTTAATTACTAAATTCTCTTTTTACTTTACAATGTCTCTTGGACAATAGCTAATACATTGGTATAGCTGAAACAGGAACTCATACTTTTCTGAATTCTAAACCATAATGCCTATTATATCTATTGAAAAACATGATTTTACACTTGATAAACTTTTAGTGGAGTCTTTAAAAGTAACTTTCTTTTATAAAAATGTAAAGTTTATTTTATACCTTGAAGAGTCTTTTTCTCTTTCATTTTATACTCATCTCTTTCTGTGAACCTCTATAGAGATAAAGCTAAAATTATTAAGTCTCTATATACTATAAAAAAATCAAACTAAAGATTGAGAGTAACTGTATGCAGTGAAAAGAATGCTTATAGGAAGGATTTAGAAACCCTGGGTTTTCAAATGTCCATCAGTGACAGACTGGATTAAGAAAATGTGGCACATATACACCATGGAATACTATGCAGCCATAAAAAAGGATGAGTTTGTGTCCTTTATAGGGACATGGATGCAGCTGGAAACCATCATTCTTAGCAAACTTTCACAAGAACAGAAAACCAAACACCGCATATTCTCACTCATAGGTGGGAACTGAACAATGAGATCACTTGGACTCGGGAAGGGGAACATCACACACACCGGGGCCTATCATGGGGAGGGGGGAGGGGGGAGGGAATGCACTGGGAGTTATACCTGATGTAAATGACGAGTTGATGGGTGCTGACGAGTTGATGGGTGTAGCACACCAACATGGCACAAGTATACATATGTAACAAACCTGCACGTTATGCACATGTACCTTAGAACTTAAAGTATAATAATAATAATTAATAAATAAATAAAAAGAATTAAAAAAATAAGAAACCCTGGGTTTTACCTATGCAAATTGAAGAAGGCACCTACTTTTCTCTATATCAGATAAATGAAGGGGTAGAGTTAAATATTTCCTAAAGTCCCTTCATTGCTAAAATTCTGTGAGTGATTTGCCTAATGAAAAATATATTGGAGTCACTTTCTGATGCTCTTATTAACACTTAACCTAATAGGCAAGTCTGCCCCAAGACCAAATTATACCCAACTTTCTCTAAAATCTTATTCCTTGGAGAACCAGGGCCCGTCACTCTTACTTGGTTATCTACTACCCAACTCTAAGGTAATTCACTCTCTTTTCTCTGTCTTCCTTATCAAAAATCTTTGTTTTTAATATCTGATAAATTAATCTGTGATACATTACCTTCTGAAGTAATCAACTGAAAAGTAGAGAAATAACTCAATTGAGAAAGTAGATATTAAAAAATATGGAATTTCAGGAGTAATGTAGACCTGTGAGAATTATCTGTGTAATTAATCATGTACTTCTTCATTTTGTAGAATTACATATAGATATTTGTCTTCATTATATTTATTCACTAGCCCATGCCTATTCATAGGCTGACCATTTTTAATACATATACGAAGTATTCCATTAACATTACAGCTTTTCAAGAGTTTGTCTGAATACATATAATAATGAGTCATGTGGCAGGAGTTCTACTGTAGCTGCCAGAGGAAAAAAGAAAACTTTTCTTGCTAGAAGTTATGAGATTGTCTGGGCGTGGTGGCTCACGCCTGTAATCCCAGCACTTTGGGAGGCTGAGACAGGCGGATCACAAGGTCAGGAGATCGAGACCATACTGGCTAACATGGTGAAACCCTGTCTCTACTAAAAATACAAAAAATTAGCCGGGCGTGGTGGCACATGCCTGTAATCCCAGCTACTCAGGAGACAGGCAGGAGAATGGTGTGAACCCAGGAGGCGGAGGTTACAGTGAGCCGTGTTCGCGCCACTACACTCCAGCCTGGGCAACAGAGCGAGACTCCATCTCAAAAAACAAACAAACAAACAAGCAAACAAAAGCGTTATAAGATTGTGTTTTCCAGGTAGCAAGTATTTTTGAGAATAAACTAATTTTCTCTAAGATTTTACTGACTCGAAAATTTAAATAATGGTGCCTGAAGTCAGCTGACCCGATTCGTGTTGCAGTCCCATGTGATGACATGAGAGAGTAACTTAGATGCTGTAATTTCTTCTCATCGTTTATAGCATAAGCCAGTTATCTGACTTAATATGTATGTGTGTGTAACTTGGATATTGCCACAAATTTAAAATGTTCTTATTTAGTAGCTTTATTTTAGTAAAATAAACTTTCCTGTTTGTAAATGATGATAATGATGAGCACCTTAACCTGTGGCGGACCCTGTTGTGTTCTAATCACCTTTATATGTTTCAAATCATTTAATCTTCAGAACAACTCTGAAAAGTAACTAGTATTATCCCCATTTGTCGAAAAGGAAACCAAGACCCAGAGAAGTTGAGTAACTTGATCAGTTTTACAACTGGCAAGTAGCAGAGCCAGGATCTGAATCCGAACACTAACTTGATAACCCATGCTTGTACCCGTTGGAAGCCATCTTGAAAGAATACAGGCAGTCCTAGCTTTTCACTGTGATGGACCTTCCTGATGTTGGTGTTATTTAACCATTAGAATGTTTAATTAAATGTTGTGTTCCTGCCTAAGAGGGCTTCGTTGCGTAGATCACAGGCAGGGCAACAGTTTGTCCTTTTGTCTGGGACACAACTCTGTAGTTATAGTCATTTAAAATAGTAAAAAATACACATATATTCTTCATGTATTCTCTTCTGCAGAGAGTCCTAGCATACCATAATTTATACATAAAACATTTAAAAGTATAATTCCTCAATGTAACTTGATCATCTCTTTGACCTATGGAAAACTCCTTTACTAGCTCGAATAAGTAATAACTCTTTAATTAGTCATTTTGCCTATTGTCTTTGGATTTGGAAGTTTTTCCAGATGATTTGAATGGCTCATTTTCCTCTCAAAATTTGTTCCGAAGAAGATTAAACTGTTGCCTCCTTTTACTCTAAATAGAATTTCCCATTACAAGCAGAAGAATTTAAAATTATTTCTTTAGCCTTACATCAATCTTTATGTAATTCTTTAAAAGAAAGTTTTTGACAAAGCTATATACTTTGGGGTTTGAAAAGTGAGATTCCCTCAAATTTGGTTTACTTGGTTCATCTTTGCTTAGCTTTTTTTCTACTCATTGTCAGAGCATCCTCTCTCTGCCTCCCTCCCTCCAAACTCACCTTGCTAAAGGAATCCATAGAGCTGAAAGAATGGGGTATGGGAATGAAATGTTAAACACGTGGTGTCCACTGAACTAAAATTCAACATCTGGTTTCATTTGTGATGCATATTGACAGTTACAGGTGTCCATGTGTCTAATTAAATGACTATAAATCTAAGAACATCTGGTTCTGTTTTTCAGAGAGTGAATCTGGAAGTGAAAGTGGAGAGCAAGGCGAAAGTGGGGAGGAAGGAGACAGCAATGAGGACAGCAGTGAGGACTCCTCCAGTGAGCAGGACAGTGAGAGTGGAAGGGAGTCAGGCCTAGAAAACAAAAGAACAGCCAAGAGGAACTCAAAAGCCAAAGGAAAAAGGTAATTTATTTTGTCAGAATTTCCTTCAAAAAATATTCTGTGAAAGTTTGCCCCAGGCAGATGTTTCTTGTTAATCAAAAAATGATGAGAGAAAAGAAGTGTGTATTTTTTCCCAAACAGATATTAAATCTTTTTAAAATTAAAGTGCTAGTTGTTCACATTACTTTCCTACTTGTAATGCTTAGCTTTCATTTTGAACTTGAACATATCTTGGGGTTACATTTTGAAAATTGGTATAACCTTGGAAGGCTGAGTTAAGTGATCAAGCAATAGGTATGAAACACTTAATTACCTTTTGTAGCAATTTTGCTGAGGGCTAAAATTAAATCCTTCAACACTTTGCCATTATGTAACCAAGACAATTGATTTTTCTAAATAATGTTATATTAAAAAGATTATGATCCAAATATTAGAGTCAAGGGCTGTGAAGGAAGACGGTCATAAGAGCTTTAAGTGTTAGCACTTTTTAAGATCTCCCATTATCAACAACATTATCATGTATTAAAGTGTCATTAAAATTTTGAGTAATTGGGGCTAATATCTTGGATTGTGCAACTCTGTTTTCCCCACTGCTGTCAGTGAGTGGCCTCTGCCGACATGATGGTCCTTTCCCCAGGAGCCTGCTGCCCGCTCACTTGATGAGCTTGCAGCTCAGCTCAGTCGTGGCTGACAGCACTGATTGGGGCGCAGTACGCTCTCTGCTCCTTTTATTACAGACAGTAATTAAAGCAGCTCGCCCTGCCACTTCCATAACAAACACAGCATAATGCCCTAATTATGACTTTATTAATTTAAGTCAGGATTTAATGATTTTAAAAGTGATTTATATTGTTTTTCCTGTTCAGAACAAATGAAATCTGTAGGTTAAATTAATACAGGCTTTTCATCATTGCAAAGTTAGAAACCTAGTTGCCAGTAAATTCTTTTCATTAGATTAACATCTGAAACTCTAAGCAGTAAGGTAAACAATAATTACCATCAAAATTGAGTGATGCATAATAAAATAACACTTTTACTTTTAAAATCTTATCTTAAAAGCTAGAAGTTAAATATATTTAGAATCATTCACTTGTTGCAGCAAAGGAGCTACTTGGTTTATAATAGCCTTGTCTTTGAGAGAAATCCTGTACTTCTGGTTTAATATCAGAATATCTATGATGATATGAGTTATAAAACGTCTTGTTTCTAGAAAGGGAAAGTTTTGTTCAGTGCATGAAATGTCCTTTCAGATGGCAAAAGTCAGTATACTAGAAATTTGTAGTCGTGTATTAGTTTTATTATTCCTTTCTTCAGAAATAGATTTTTCTCTTTACCCATGTTTGAATTTAAAAGAATTGTTTATTACAAAGAGAACCACAAATACATTCTAAACCTTATATTTTTAAGTACACATTTTAACCAGTGAATTGGGGATAATAAATTGCCGTTTTTTTGCTAGGGAAAAAAAACAACATATTTTTCAGTCTTCAAATATAATTACATGTGCTCTGAGATGTTACCATGGCTCCATTTTTAATAAACAGCAATCATATTTCCTCTATAAAAATCAATTCTAGGAAATATCGATTCTTTCCTTGCCTCACTCCTCTCCCTCCCCCAGTATTTTTCTGCCTCTTAGAATGTTTTTTTAACTCTGCTAGTATGATAATTTTTTAAAGCTCTTAATAAGCTTTAAGCATCTTCAAAAACCACCCTTTAGTAATCATAAATATTTATGACCAAATTTAAATTTTACACTCCAAAGTGTTTTCATTTGAAGGGAGATAGTATGACATAGTGGAAAAAATACGGACTTTGGAGTGAGACAGGCTTGAGTTCAGATTCTAGTTCTGCCCCTCTTGTTATGTGTCCCTGAGCAAGTTATTTAACCTTTCTGAATATTAATTTCATTATTGTAAATGGGATAATAATGTACCCAGGAAGAGTGCATTTAAATTAGGTAATCAGTATGATTGGTATGAAATGCCTAACCCTTTCTGGCCCACAGTAGATTCTTAAAAATACACACACACATGTTGTAGAGAGAACTAGACTTTTAGTTTCCAGGAAAATATATAACACCACAAGGCATCTCTCATGCCCTGAGATAAGGGTGTCTGGTCATCTCACATGTTATTCCTTCTCCTTGGAGAGCTGCTTCCCTGCCCATCTGCCAGTTACTCCTATATCTTGGCTTATATGTCTCTTTCTCCAGGAAGCATTCCTAATTGGATTAAGTTTGTTTAGGTGTCTCTCCAAATGTTCTCCTGACACACTATAATTTATTACTTACTATACTGTATTATTACTGCCACCTTATCTATATCCTCCAGTGGACTGTAGACTCTGTAGGGTAGAGACACATAGATCCTCTTAACCATTGTTATCCTTAGCACCTAACATAATGCCAACATGTAGTCAAAAATTAATTAATATTTGTTGAGCAGGTGAACAAATGAACAAATGAATGGTGTTAAGCACTTAGGTATGATCATTTGGTATTTTAAAAGTTTACATTTGATTAGCTTAAATTTGTAGCAAGATAGTACTTTAGAAGTTCCTTTGTTAACCAGTTCCTTTGAACTGGTTAACATTTTCTCATAGAATGTGTTTAAGGTCACATTTGAGAACTTGTGTAAGTAATTTTCTTGGGTAGAAAAGTGTATAAAATACAAGTCCATTTTAGCAAAAGTAGATATATAAATATTTAAATATATTACTAAACCGGGTATGGTGGGTCAAGCGTGTAATCCCAACATTTTGGTAGGCCGAGTTGGGAGGATTACTTGAGCCCAGGAGTTCCAGACCAGCCTAGGCAACATAGTGAGACCCTGTCTCTACAAAAAAATATAAAATTAGCTGGATATGGTAGTGCACGCCTGTAGTCCCAACTACTTGTGAGGCTGAAGTGGGAGAATCGCTTGAGCCTGGGAGATCGAGGCTGCAGTGAGCCATGATTGCACCACTGTACTCCAGCCTAAATGACAATGAGACCCTGTGTCCAATATATATATGTGTATACACACACAGTATTTTGAGATAGCATTTAAAAAAATCAGCCTAAATATCTTTGAAGTTGTTACTGGTAGTACTTAATTATTGGTAAATCAGACATTTAATATTTTCTACATTGTTTTTGATTATATTGTTTAGTGTCATTTTATGACTTTTTGCATATGAAATGTGTATGACAGGATAGAATTGAATTTGAATGGGTTCTAATTTATTTGGTTATGGGTAATGCCTTCATTATTACCTCATTAATGTATTCTGGAATTTAAAAACCATTTTTTATATAAACTACTTATATAAAGGAGTTAAAGTTGATATTTCAAAATTTACTATTATATATAGTGATTCTGAAGATGGGGAGAAGGAAAATGAAAAATCTAAAACTTCAGATTCTTCAAATGCCGAATCTAGTTCAATAGAAGACAGTTCTTCAGATTCTGAATCAGAGTCAGAATCTGAAAGTGAATCTGAATCCAGAAAAGTCACTCAGGTAAGAGATTATGTATTTGTTGTAATTGAAGGTAAATATTCTTACAGCAACTAAAATAAACAACACCATCCTTATCTATGCCTGTGATTTTATTTTTTCTAGATAAGCCTTTCCCTTATAACCTAACTCTGAAGAAAAGCTAGAAACTTGCAAAAAATCTCATCCCTTGCCACCGAAATCAGGGAACTCTTATGCATATGGCTTTTTTTGTTCTTGGCTAGGTTGTGACAAGGGGTGTTTTTGCTGAAGGGACTGTGAAAGGAAGTCACAAAAAATAGTATTGAGCAAAGAATTCTAAGTGTACATACATCATCAGAAATTTAGACTATTCACTTTTTAAAAATATTGGGCATTTTGCATAATAGAGTATGTTTTAAAGCTTTAATTAAAGAGTATACATTCTTTAGTAAGAATTTGCATAGACATTTAAAAACAAATGCAAGAGCCACTTATATAATAAAATAATAATGCTTTTTGGTAATAACGTTTGTAACACTGAATTTTGCCTGCTTAGCAGGAAAAAAATAAAGTATAAATTGCAAAAATGTAGTTATTAATGTAAAATGTATTCTATCTGATTTCAGGTCTAGTTAAATGAATAAAATAATAATACAGAATTCAGACCTAATTATAATTATCTTTTTGGTCTTTAATAATCACCCCCTTCCTATAAATGGGCTGTGTTCATGCTAGACTTCAAGTATAGTAGTTTTATATATAACTGTGTTATTCTGTTTGTTGAAAATACGGCCAAACTCTGCCTTTGATTCAGTTCAGTTCTTAATCCAATATTGTTTTCGTTTATTTGTTCTATTAACTTGAATTTCTTCAGTATGTTATCTGAGTAGGCAAGGATGAAAATTAATTTATTGAAGTAGACAATTGCCCTCCCCCATCCAAAGATTTATTGTTAAAGAATGTTTTTTAAATTGGCTAGCCTTATTTCACATTTTCTTGCATATATTAAAACCTATCTTAAACTTGAATTTATATTTAAAACTTGTGTCTGTATATAAAATAACCTAAGATTTTTATTTTTAAAAAATTCACATAAAATCTTAAGAGATTTTATGGTTTATTAATCTGGCCTGATATAAAAACTTATCACATAGTGAGTTTGATGTACTCTCATTTCGTACTTACATCAAATTACCAGAAAGTTTAAAATGTTATTGAAAATAAAGAGTTACAAATCGACAGTAAGTACAACCCAGAGTAAGAAGTATTTTTTTTTAAATGACTGAACAAGAAATCAGTGAGTGTCAAGTGGTGGAAGTTATTCTTAGGAAGTTTTCTAACAGTTGAAAAATTATAGACTTCAGTTCCTCTGTACTATTAGAAGCAGAGCTTTAGGATGCCATTAAAAAGCCACAGTGGTTGAACATCATGTTGTGTTGTACCCCTTCCTCCCCCTGAAAAAAACAAAAGAAGATAAAAGCCACGGGGGCACTCCAGGTCAGTGATTCTGTTTGTTTCTTCTTTGTCAAAGACTTTCAGTGATCAGATTAAATCTCTTGATAGTTAAAAATATTTTCCTGTAAAACGTCAGTATAAAACAACTCAAACTATTGCAGTGAACCAAGGCTTTTGAGAAATTTGGGTTTGGCTCACATTGTTGATAGTTTTGTGTTCATGTGTTTCCCTTAGGTGGCTTATTTATATTAGAATGCCTTTTCCCATCTATAACAGGCAGACAGGACTGTGGAATTTTTTGCTTTAGTTTAGCAATTGGAATAAGTATTCTCCACCTTGGAGCTACCATACTACTTATTTATTTCTCTTTCTTTCTGAATAATTTGGCATATACCATGCAATTGCGGAGTATATCTATTTTCTAATAATAGGCGACTATAATTGTAGAAAAGTCCTCCTTGCACCAAGTGTTGTGGCTTCTGCTCTAAATTATGAGTAATGAAGGCAGATGGTGGGTACTTTACTTTAATTTAGCATGACAATATGTTAGTGCTGAAAATTCATATGCCTTATATCTGCAGCCTAACTAAATCTATACTTTTACGCTTTCTTTTCTTTTTTTTCGTTCAGACAATGTGTTTTGAGGGCACTGAGCATGAAAATGTGACCTAGGAGTTACCTTGAATATATGGCTTTCAGAACAGTTAATTTTTATGGTAGTCCTATGAGATAAGCATAGTGTTCTACTTCTTGGGAGAGAATATCTTTGTTTCAGTTTCCTCATCTGTAAAGCAGAAATGCTAGTACCTACCTTACTTCTTTCAAGTGTTATGTCAAAAATAAAATATGAAAGATCAATGTAACACACTATATAACTATAAAACAACAGTTTTAACATTTTTTAAAATTTCATAAAAGATCAACAGTATTGGAGAACATCAAATGCTAAAAGTAACCTAAATTTTTTGGTAACTTAAGTATCCTGCTTTTTTTTCCCCACTCTTTTTACACTATTCAGGTTGTAAGTCAACATTTAATTCTGTTCCCTTACCTACAGTCTGTGAGCTTAGCCACTTTCTTTAGAAGACAGCTGCCATCCACGGTCAGTGTCTCTACTCTCTAACTCACAGTCTCCATTTACCCTACTTTTCCTTTGAATGCAGCTCTGTGTAAGATTCACATCCACTTCCCCAAGGGTAACTCCTACTTCCTTTTGGTTTTGTTTTGTTCATAATCATCTGTCTCCTTCGCACCTTTAATCTCTTTCTCCATTCATTCCTTTTCTGCCAACTGTAGCATTCAGGTTTTTTCCTCATTTAAAGAGAGAGGGAGCATGGAGTGGAAAAGACAGAGTGTGTGTACATGAGTGAGAATGAGTTTAGAAAAATAATCTACGTATCCTGCATCTTGTACTTCTTAACCCAGTTATTTCCAACTCTATCCTACACATACTGCTCTCTGAAAAGGCAGCGATGATCCTTCCCCAAACCCAGTAGCCTTCTCTTATTCTTGGTCTTTTTGTATGACTGTTCCCCTACTACTTAAAAGTCTCTGCATCCCTTTTGTTCTGACTTTTTTGACCTTTCATTCTTTCGGTTGCTTCACTTTTTACCCGCTTCTGACATCCAAGTGTGAACGTTGCCCACAAATTAGTACTTAGTACACATTAGTTTTTTGAGATATTAATTGATGTGAATGAATTTTTCTTTAGTCTTCTTTTTTTCCCTCTAAATTTGTCCTGTTGTGAGACCTAATTCACTCCTATAACTTCAGCTAAAACATTTATGTTAATTACTTCCATGGTAATGTCTTTCAATCTTTACAATACGTTTCAACTTTTCTTCCCAAATTCATACCAAATTTTTAGACCTCTCTGAGGCTAACCTAATACAATCAAACCTAATTGTTTCCAAACCGAATACAATCAAAAGACATGCTCTACCATTTGTCACCAGCATTCTTTTTCATTCTCCCAGATCTGAAGCCCCAGAATTATCTCTGACTACTCCGTCATTCTGTATGTTTAGATAGTTACCAACTCCTATAGGTTCTGTGTGTTATTTCTCATGTCTGTTTCTTCTTTCCCTACTGCCATTATTCTAGATCAGCTCTTCATTATCTGCATAGACTACTGCCATTGGTTATCCTCTGACCAATGCTTTCCCAACCCCGAGTCCTTCTATACAACTGCCAGATGGATATTAAATTCACTTGGCCTGATGGCCCCTTGCCATTTGAGTTCAGTAAACTCAGGCTAGCTTGACCAAACCTACCTAGTCTTAACCCTACCCACCCTCTTTTCTTTTCTTTTCTTTTCCTTTTCTTTTCTCTTCTCTTTCTCTTTGTCTCTTTCCTTCTTTCTTTCCTCTTTCTTTCTCTCTTTATTTTCTTTTCTTTTCTTTTCTTTTTTCTTCTTTTTTTTTTTTCCAGAATCTTGCTCTGTCACCCAAGCTGGATGCAGTGGCATGATCCCACCTCTCTGCAACCTCGACCTCTGAGTCTCAGATGATCCTCCCACCTCAGCCTCCTGGGTAGCTGGGACTACAGGCATGCACTACCATGCTTGGCTAATTTTTTCTATTTTTAATAGAGAGGGATTTCTCCATATTGCCCAGGCTGGTCTGGAACTCCTGGGCTCAAGTGATCCACCCACCTCAGCCTCCCAAAGTGCCGGGATTACAGGCATCGGCAACTGTGCCCAGCCACACACACTAAATTCTAATCCCAGTGGAATATTTGTGGTTCTATTAACACTCTGTATCCCCTCCTATTTCTATGCCTTTGTTCTTTCTTTTCCCATCATTTACTACAGAAAATAAAAGCAAGGGAGAAAGTAGCCTCATATCACTAGTTGAGAATGGCTACAAGGAATGAAAAATGTTACTGATGATGGGATATCACTCATGTGAATGGGACAGTCAAAAGGGTGAGAACCACAAGGGGATTATTTACGTTCTTAAAATGCCCCAGCATATTCATGAGGCACAAAACTATAGTCACACATTCAGGTGCCATGTTTGTTTGTTTGTGTTATTGATTGGAATATGTCCTCATTTGAGGTCAGTAATGACCGGAGAAAATTTTGTTGTTATAATTATGTTGATGGATAAGCGTATTTTATGTGTAGGTGTTATTTTTTGAAATATATTTAATTGAAAAATATTTTTAGTATAGTCCTTTCAATGAAGTAATTCTTTTGTTCCAAATAACACCTATGACAAAATTACTTTTAGTAATTCCTTATTTTATGTGATTTCACATACTTTACACAATGTAAAGGGAAATTTTTTTTTATGTGAAGGAGTGGAGAGAAAACTCAGTAATGTAGACCACATTGTATCAGGAAGAGATTCACATTTATATCACTTTATCCTGTTTTTGACCAATATAATTAAGTTGTATTCTGCTTGTAGTTAAAATTATGTGAACAGATGGTGAAAAAATTTATTTAAAATGATGCTTTTAAATTTCCAGGATTTTTATCCTTCATGAAACCTAGGCTTCAGTGTTCTTATAACTACCCAGTATGTTAGAGTGCTCCTCCACACCATAGTTATTTCAGCTATGTTGTTAGTCCACTATTTGCACCTTATTCGTGATGCAGTATTCTAGTTATATCTATAGTGTCTGTGTACTAATTGCTGAAGATATAGATAATCTATTATTAAAATGATAAAAACTTTATGATTGTAATTTATTGTGAGTACATTTTATGTATTTTCCTTATATATATTAACATTTTAATTACATAAACTATATGAAGCATAATAATCTACCAATGTGAAAAAATATAAAGTATTTAATATACTTGCACTTAATAATACTTAATATTAAAAGCATTTCAGTATTTGAATTAAAACTAAGATTAAGGTGCATACTAGCTATGAAGAAAATAGTATCAACTATAGATACCTAGCAGTGTTTGAGTTGCTCTTGTTAGTTATTTTTATCTCGGGTTATATTTGTGTCTCAAAACTTTGCTGATTCCTTTTGGGAGGTGCAAAGAAACTGAGTGAATCTCTTAAGTGCTCTAAGGATCAGTCACTAGTATTGTGACTGGTGTCTGAATGCCAGTAAATATTAAGATTTGCCTTAATAAAAGATTTTGGAAATAAAGCTCTTTTATTTGAAAGATTATTGGGGATAAAGTAAATTTGTCATGTGGTATGAAATAAATCATGAATAAGAGTGAAAGGAACTATTTTTTGACTGGTGTTATGTTCTGTTTGAAAAATATGCAAGTTTTAATTATGTTTTTACAACTATTTTTGTATGTTGCAATTATATAACTTTTATAAATATTGGAGAATATTGGGTTTTACTGTTATATTGCAAAGCCTTGCCTCTCAGTTTATGTCTTTCCCAATTTCATTTATATTTTAAGTTCTCTAAAATAAACATGTTACTCAATTGCACTTGAGACCTTTAAAATGAAGTGGATTTGGATTAAGCAGGCTTTCCTATTGAAGTAGGCGCACTCTAATAGGAAAGATGGGTTTTAGTGGGCTACACTTCTTTTTAACTCATAAAGAAGTCTCAATTTACCAGCAGTGTACTTTGGTTTAAAAGTATAAGTTTAAGTGTGAGCCTCAGATTTTTGAAATCATATTTGTCAGTTAACTTGAATGAAAGAAAGTCATGAAATTATCCTTGGTTGATAATTCTAATTGAAAATATTTCATGCAAATATCTTGTCCTGTGAGGCTACAAATTAGCTTTGATTTCTTGTTGATTTCAAAGCACAGTATGGCTTTGACAAACTTTACATACTGCTTATCCTATTTTACAGTTTCAAATTTCAAACCTCTTTACAGTGGTTTCCTCTTAGGATGCATATTTGATGCTTGTCATGTCAGGTCTTTTTTGTTACTTGCCTTTTTTTTTAATCAGCATGAAAATGAACATGCATAATACATTAAAAAATCTTTTCAGGTACTTGTTACATATTTTTGTTTGTGTTATTTGGAGGTTAATAAGTATTTCCAGCATCTTTTATTTATTATTTGAAATGAAATACGTTAAATAGAAAACAGTTTTTTTTAACCCTGTGACTTTGTATTGCGTTTTGAAAATGTTGATGTGTTGAGGTGTATAATTGAATACCATAGAAACAAAATGGAGATTTGAGGATGATGAATTGAAAACTAGGTATTTTTTGTGGTGAGATTCTAAGATCAGTTACTGTTGTCCTTATAAAAGTCTAATACAGTCACTCAGCTGTTAAAAACCTAATCCTCTATTTAAAAAAATATACAAAAACAAATTGTCTATCTTTCTGCCTGATCTCTTCTCAAGTACTAACACAATGGAAACAGTGGGTGATCTGTCAATGTGTTTGGTTTGTCAATGATAGTTTTGTATAAATATTGGGAGGGTAAGAAATAAAATCGCACAGTAAAATATGATTTCATCTGCCTTTTCTCTGCAGCTCCATGGCTCATGCTGCGGTGTGAAATTCTCATTTTACACACTTTGCAGGCGGAGCACATGAATTATGCATTGAGCAAGAAAAATCTCCTGCCTCAAGTCCTATATGCATTTACCCAGGTTCTGTCTCTATTACCAAGATGAATTGCAAATGGAGAAATGTTTGATGGAATAGAGCTCTTAACTTCTTTGTTTAGAATTCAGAATTTTATTTTTATAGTAGATCCTTTAAGTATGAAAATGTTTTGAACTTACTGTGGATTTTTTAAAATGAAAAATGAAATCTAATATAAGAGGAATACCAAACACATCATGAAGCATTTTATAGCCTTGATTCAGAATGCAAGGGTTTTTCAATTCAGTAGAAATGACCATTATCTATTGCTAATGTTGTATTTCAGTCACTGGTTATTTGCTGTTCTCAGAAAGTCAATGAAATTCTGTCCTTTTGAAAGCCTTTTTTCTCTCTGTTCTAGGCCTCTAATAAGAGATTATGCCAATTTCACATGCAGCTCTGTTCTGTGTTATATGTGACCTGATATGTATTTAATAGATACTGTTACACACTCTTGGCTGTGAAGTAGAAAATAAGGTATAGACTTGCCTTCAGCTTTAACTTTATCTTGATTTGATAGGTTTCTAATTTTTCAGGTGGGGAGGTTACAGTTCCATAAAGACAGTCATGCACCATTGTAGCTTATAGGAAGCTACACCCATTGTGCTCAGCATAGCATTTTGATAAGTCACATGATGATATGCTCTTTTTGTTACATGTTCTTTCTTCACAGGAATGATATTCTAGTTGAGACGGCATTTTCATTCGGCACTTGTTTTCATTTACTTGCGACTTTTAAATTTTAGCTTCAAAACTAACATTTCTTCTATTTTTTTCCCCATCTTAGACATTGTTTACTCATTTGAGAAATGGAGAGAGGGGCAAATACTATTTCTTTCATTTTTCAATAAGGAATGAAAATTAAAACTTAACTAGATGATTTGGAGTGTTCAGTGATAAAAATAATTACTTTGAAGATGAAAATTAGTGCCTTTTTAAGTGTATTAATAATGTATATTATTATGTGGTCCTTGAAGTTTCTGAGTATCAGCATAAGGGAAAAAGCAAGTGAAATTTAAATTATTTTAAAGTGTTACCTATGTATAATTTTATGTAATGCTTTTGTTCATGTATGTGCACTGTTGTAGGAGCTCTAACACTGTGTAAACTTTAAATGGTGATAAAATATATTTTGTTTCAGTGGTACCTTCTTGTGGCTAAATGAATACTTCAAAAATATTTATTAGCACATTAACAATAAGCTATAGAATTTTGGTTGATTATAAGTTACTTGAAGGCAGCACTATGTCTTGGCTGTTATTTCCATTGCTTGGCACAGAATCGAATATATATTTAGAATTCTATACATACCTATTGAATGAATGAATGAATGAATGAATGATGAAATAAACAAAAACATTTTAGTAGAAACTTTAGTTTCGTTCTGTGATTTGAGAAAATTTAATGTAAAAAATAGTATAGATTAGAAAGATAAACTTTGACCCAGTTGTATTTAACGCCCTACTCTTTGTTGGCCTTTAGTTATTTGTAATGCACTTAATTAATACAATTTTCTTTTTAAAAGATTTACAATTTTTTTCTCAATCTCTAACCAAACTGTGAACAGTTCAGGCTTAGGGGCACTGTATTCTGGTTCATGGATATATACATTTTGTAAGTACAGTAGACCAAATAAGCAAATATCTGCTGGGGGAAGCCCTAATTATATGCAGATATGTTTTGAAATATTTATTTTCTCTACAAAACAGTAGAGCAAGTGAGTGAGTCCTTTCAACTCTAAAAAGAAAGAGCCTGGAAATGTCATTTATAGATTTTAGTGAATATCTTTGGCAAAGAAGTTTGATACAACCCAGTATAGAAACAGAAAATATCTAGTACAATGCCTGTCACAAACTGTATCAGAAAAGGCTGGCCTATCACAAGCCCATCAAAAATCTCTGAGCTCTGCATATATTGAGTATTTCTTTTTCTAAAGTAAACCTGTTTAGAAGTTATTTTCAAGAATATTTGTGGACTCTCTACCAAAGAGCCACTTTACGTTTTTATGTTAGCAAGAAGTTGTCAGGTTATAAAATAATTATATACCTTTAAATTTTCTTCTGACATTTATAATTTTTAAACACACAATAGTTTAAAATAAGGGTTTGCATAGTGGGTAAGAAATGCTTTATGCTAATTGAGACAAATGTTGATTCAGGAAAACATTTTGTATAACCATACAGAAGTTCAATTTGTTGATACCACCAAGCAGAGAAAAAAAATGTTTTGGAATATTAAGGACTACACAGATTTTTAAAACAGAACATGTGATAAATGAAATATTTGTTATTTTATAGGAGAAAGAAAAGAAAACAAAACAAAGTAGAACTCCTCTTACCAAAGATGTTTCACTTCTAGATTTGGATGATTGTAAGTATTGTAATTTAAAATATTTCTTCTGTGTTTAGTAAGAGTATTTTTTATTTGTATAGTACCTTTTATTTATGTGTCCCAAAATATATCAATATTTATTGTGTAAGACTTATAGATGAATAATGCAAGAAAATTTTGGAAATCAGTGGTATTTGTTTATTTCATCTATTCAGCATATCACTTTATTATCACATGAACAAATATAGATGGCCAAATAAAAGTATACAAAATTCATTTTAAAATCTTTTGCTTTAGTAATTTATATGTGTTTTGTTAAATAGTCATCCATATCTTATAACTTCTACATTGTGAAATGTGGATTATGGGGATTGACACATCTAACTTAAGGAGGTAGAGGATTAAGGAAATGGAAAGGACATCACCATCTTCCACTTGGCACAATTTTAGTAGCAGTGGAAAATAGGTTACAAAGCTTTTGGAGGCCAGTTTCGCTACACCTATCAGTCTTTTACCTGCAAAAAATCTTTGTCCCAGCAAATCTTAAGAATTCAGAATCCTACAAATATATTCACCCAAGAGGGCAGAGATGTATATATATTTATCACCTCCCGTTAAATCCTCCTGCATTGTGAGAGAGAGATAGTGGTACTTTGTTGCACTAGGAGAAGAGTAACAAGAAGTGAGATTTCATGAATATTAAACTACTGTCATTTTTTGATAGAGTTTATCTGTGCTGGGAGTGAGTTATGTTTTAGATTATCTCATTCTGTCATAGATCTGTTCTGCTTATATTGTTTACCTGCCCTGTCCCCAATAGCCATGGCATATACTTAATATAGAGAAATTAAAATATATAATACAGAGAAATAACAGAGAAACTAAAAATAAAATTGGAGTTAAATTTGAATCATGTTTTACATATTAGCTAAGATTTTGAGGTTTGGTAACATCCAGTGTTGCTAAGGTTTGGAGAAACAGATGTACATGTTTTTGGTAGGAATATAAATAGGTACAGCTCTTTGGAGTCATTTTAGCAATATCTATCAAAACTTAAATTGCACATATCCTTTCACGTAGCTGTTCTTCCCCACCCTCCGAGACGAATCTCACTTTGTTGCCCAGGCTGGAGTGCAGTGGCACTACCTCGACTAACTGCAACCTCAGCCTTCTGGGTTCAGGCAATTCTCCTGCCTCAGCCTCCCGAGTAGCTGGGACTACAGGCACGTGCCACATCACGCCCATCTAATTTTTTGTATTTTTAGTAGAGACGGGGTTTCACTGTGTTAGCCAGGATGCTCTCGATCTCCTGACCTCGTGATCCACCTGCCTCAGCCTCCCAAAGTGCTGGGATTACAGGCGTGATCCACCACACCCCGCCGACATAGCAGTTCTTTTCCAGAAATTTATCCTACTGATAAACTACTAATAAAATCAGATCTTATTTCTTTCTTATTTTAAACCCTTGAATTTAATGGCTTAATTTTGCATTTAGATGAAAGCCCATACTCCTTTCCCAGGTTTCTCAGACTGTGGATGATCTGACCCCTCTCTGCTTCTTATCCACATTTCATCCTACTTTGTTTTTATGCGTTTGTCACACATACCAGGCTCATTTCTGTCAAGGGCCTTTCTACTGCTGTTCCCCTGCAGAGAACAATTCCCCCAGATTTGGCAGACTGATCCTTACTTCCCCAACTCAGAAGTCACCTACTCTTACACACTGTCTTGGTCCCTTTGAGCTGGCATAACAAAATACTTTAGACTGCATAATTTATAAACAGCAGAAATTAATTGTTCATAGTTCTGGAGGCTGGGATGTCCAAGATCAAAGTGCCAGCATATTTGATACTTGGTGAGGGCTAGCTCTGCTTCAAAGATAGTGACTTCTATTTCCTCATGTGACAGAAGTAGGAAACACCATCCCTCATATCCCTTTTATAAGGGCACCAAGCCCATTCGTGAGAGTAGAACCCCCATAACCTAATTACCTATTAAAGGCCCAACCAGAGTCTGGATTAGGTTTCAATATGAATTTTGGAGAGACACAAATATTCAGACCATAGCACAAACCTTCACCTGTTATTCTTGTCTTCTTGGCATTTTTCACTCTCTGAAATTACCTTAAAATTTTGGTATTTGATTATTGTCTCTTTCTCCTAAGATATAAGTTCCATGAGGACAGGATCTCTCTCTGTCTTCCTCACTGCTATTCCTAGTGTATAGAGTGGCTCCTGCCAGTTAGTGGGCACCCAGTAAATTTTTCTTGAATTAATAAAACATATAAAGACATATATAAAAATTTCATTGTGGCATTGTTCATTGGTTAGCTCTGGTGTCCTTGTGATGTAGGACTAACCTGGGAACAGACAAGAATAAGACTTTCTTTTTTTTTTTTTTTAAGACGGAGTCTTGCTCTGTCACCCAGGCTGGAGTGCAGTGGCCAGATCTCAGCTCACTGCAAGCTCCGCCTCCTGGGTTTACGCCATTCTCCTGCCTCAGCCTCCCGAGTAGCTGGAACTACAGGGGCCTGCCACCTTGCCCGGCTAGTTTTTTGTATTTTTTGGTAGAGACGGGGTTTCACCGTGTTACCCAGGATGGTCTCGATCTCCTGACCTCGTGATCCACCCGTCTTGGCCTCACAAAGTGCTGGAATTACAGGCTTGAGCCACTGCGCCTGGCCAAGACTTTCATTTTATATTTTGTATCTTTCTGTGACATTTGAGTATCTTACATATGTATGTTTGTAACCTTCATAATTTTAAAGTTTAAAATTATAAAAGAATAACAGTAAAGTACATTTAAAAAGGAACAAAGAGTAAATGTTACAAGATACTAGAATATACTAATTACAACTTTTTCTTCTTATATTCAACTTTGGATTTCCTGGCAACTATGGTAAAAAAAGAAAAACCTATAAAATGATATAATTGTTATAGTTCTATTCTATAAAAAGTATATTTTTATATGTTGAGACACAAACTTTTTTTAAAAATCAAGTTTTTAAGAATTGAGATGAAAGTTTTTTTGAATTTTTAAGGGAACTTTGATCCCAACCCACATTTTTTAACTCAATATAGGGTATAGTATTTCTCTTTGTTTTTAATACCCGAGTGCTCCTTTCTTTAAAAATCTTTCATAGTCCTGCGTTTGTCAGAAATGACACTTGAAACTCTTGTTAACAAGTCAGTTCAGCCTACATTTTCTGGATCGTCTGCTAAGTGCAAGGTACTTTGGTAGGTACTGTAATAGATAAATAGAATTTAGTCATTCCCTTCCAAAAACTAAAATCTAGTCAGAGACACAGATACCTGGACAAGTAACTATTGTATATGAGAGAAAAATAGAGATTCATAGTATAGTGAAGAAACAAAGAGGGAGATGAAAACCCCTCTTTAGGGTTTTCATTAACCCCAAATTTTAAAACTACAAAAACCTTGTGGAAGAACCATGATCTGAGCTTAGAGATAAAGACAAGTAGAGTGCCGACTTCATTATATGCCTCCTATTAGCCTACAGTAGTTTTCCATTGCCCATGGCGTGCAGTTTGTTGCTCAGACACTAAAATGTCACTCTCCAGTGGCTTTAGTTCTCAACTGTGAGAATTAGATTAATCTTGAAAGAAGGCCAGACACATTCCCTGTGTTTTATCTAAGAGGCACATCATAATCCACATGGGTTGTTTGCTACGTACACAGTACATACCAGAAAGACTGCAAGTACTGAATTTATTCATTTCTTCTTTCAGGAAATGTTAATTGAGTACTTGCTATGATCTTTATAATCTGCTACATACTGGAGATTTCTAAATGAATACAATATTGTCCCTACCCAAGGAATGCTCAAAGTGTAATGGGAAAAACAGATAAATTGGCAATTAGATTGCCTCATTATAGATGAAATGAGGAGAAATGCACAAAATACTGTTTGGTATCAAGGTACCTAATCCACCTAGCAGTATCAAAATTTATCTTTTGAGTTGAGTTTAAGAAAGCATCAGTTGGCTGAGCATGGTGGCTCACACCTGTAATACCAGCACTTTGGGGAGCCTAGGTGGGCACATCACCTGAGGCCAAGAGATCGATACCAGCCTGGGCAACATGGTGAAACCCCATCTCTACTAAAAATACAAAAATTAGGCAGGTGTCGTGGCGCACGCCTGTAATCCCAGTTACTCGGGAGGCTGTGGCAGGAGAATTGCTTAAACCTGGTAGGCAGAGGTTCCAGTGAGCCAAGATCGCGTGACTGTACTCTAGCCTGGGTGACAGAGCAATGCTCCATCTCAAAAAAAGAAAAAAAGCATCAGTCAAGCAGTTGGAGGCACGAGGGGAGGGTATACTAGGCAGAATAAAGGCGTGGAGGAGGGAAAGAGCTTGCTACTATCAGAATTAATGATTGTGTCTCTCTTAAGGCAGCAACCCTAGTAATAGACTGACTCTATTACAAAGTAATTTCGTTATTTCTCTTACTATTTCCCCTATTGTATCTGTTGAGGGGATGTTATCATGAGCACAGAGATTAGTCCTATGCTTTTAATCAGTGTAGTAGTTTCTTTGTGTCTCATTTTATTCATTTGTAATTTTTTTTAAAGACTGTAAAACTTCTACAGTTTCTTTAGATCATTAAGTTATATGACTCTTTCATGGGAGTCAGTTAACAATACATGAGAAAAATATTTGTTCTAGGATAATATATGACCTAACAGTCTTTTGTTAGACTTAGAGATATCAATATGCTTTCTATGTTTCAGGCATATTTTATATTCCTGGAAATTACAATATATTTTAGGGCCCCATACCATGTGCTCTCAGTAGGACAATCATAAATCAGTCATCATATTCTAGTGTTCTTTTATAGGAAATGTAAACCTATGTCATTACATTGTTAGTACAAGTGACAGTGAAGTATTTAAAAAATCTCTGTCAGCCAACAATAATCATACTTCAAATAAGCCTTATGATATGTGATATCACATTGTTAAGTGAATTGTGGTCAAGGCAGCAGAGTGGAGTCGCTGAGTGGACAGTGGAGCAAGCCGTCTGAGTTTCAATCCCAGCTCTGTTACTCACTAGTTGTGTCATCTTGGGCAATTTACTTAACCTCTCCATGCTTTAGCTGCTTTGTCTATAAAATTGAGATGCTTTGTCTATAAAATACTTTTGGGAGTCATTTAATTCTCAAAGGATGAAATGAGTTGATATATGTAAAAGCATTTAGAACTGTGCCTGACACATGATAGGCATTACTGGGGTTAGTAATGATGCTGGTGCTGATGATTCCAATGATACAGATGATGCAGCAAATTACAAATTCAATAGCAACTTATTAAGCCATTATATATTCAGTTTTTCTTAGTCTTAAATCTTAAGGCAATGCTTTGATCAGAAGAATAATTGCATAATTATTATATTAGATCTACTTTTAGAAAAGAAAATATTTTATAGAAAGTTTTTAAAACAAAAAGAAGAAAATAAAATTAACTTGTAATCCAAACACCCCAGGTTAACATTCTGACATATCAGTTTAGATTCTCTTCATATGCAAATCCCCCCCTCCAAATTGGATTGTACTGAGAAACTGTTTTATCACTTGCTTTCTCCTCTGTTTAAAGTACATGTTCTTAGCCGGTGTGGTGGCTCATGTCTGTAATCTAGCACTTTGGAGGCCAAGGCAGGAGGATTGCTTAAGCCCAGGAGGTCAAGGCTGTGGTGAGCTGTGATTGTGCCATCGCACTCTAGCCTAAGTGACAGAGCAAGACCCTGTTTCCAAAAAAACACAAAACCTACGTTCTTTATAACTGCATGGTTGTCCTTTATCCTGTTATAACAAATTCTGTTTACCAGATTTACTATTGTTGGGAATTTAGCTGGTTTCCATTTTTTTGCTATGATAATTAGTGAAGTAACATTCATCATTGTAAATATATATTTCAATATCTCTGTAACTGTTTCCTTAAGATAAATTTCCAGGAATAGTATTGCTGGAACAAATACTTTGAAGAATTTGTTTGTCCAAAATTGACTTCTAGGCTTGGCGTGGTGGCTCATGCCTGTAATCCCAGCTACATGGGAGGCTGAGACAGGAGGATTGCTTGAAGCTGGGAGTTCGAGACCAGCCTGGACAACAAAGTGAGACTCCTGTCTCTACAGAAAGATAGAAAAATAAGCGGGGCATGGTGGCATAGACCTGTAATACTAGCTACTCAGGAGACTGAGGCAGAAGGATCACTTGAGTCCAGAAATTCAAGGCTGCACTGAGCTGTGATTATGCCACTCCACTCCAGTCTGGGAGACAGATAAACTCCTTCTCAAAAATAAGTAAATAAAATCGCCTTTCAGAAAGCTTGTACCAGCTTACACAGTATCAATATGAGGGTGCTATATTCCTTGTACCTTCACCAATGCTAGATTTTGTATTTTAAAATTACCTTTTCTAATTTGACAGGTGGACATGATATTTCATTTTAACTTGTATGCTACATGATATTTCATTTTAACTTGTATGCTATGACATTTTTTTAAAAACCCTATAGAGTCACTTTGTTTTTACACATTACTAATTAAATACTTCAGCATGGTCAACTAGCCTCAGAATTCACTTCAGGATAAGCTTTCAATGCCAACTTTCATCTCACCATACCTGCAAACAGATGCATAATCATCTCTTTAATACCAGAGCACACATCTTCTGAAATGATATTAAAACCCATCCTTTTTTTAAAAAAGAGCAGAACTTGCTTGTGGTGTGAATTTTCTTCTCTTGTCTCTTGGTAGTATTTAGCCAAGCCACCGTTGAAATCAGAGGCTGTTTCTTATTCAGTTTTTTATTCCTTACATGGGCATTCTAATATTTCGAAAGGATGGATGGTGGGTTGGTGGGTAGACAGGTGTACAAAGGAATGAACAAACATGCATTTAGAACTTACCTGAAAACTTACTTGTTGCATCGGAAGGCAACATATTATGATCCAAGTTAGAAGAAGCAGTTTCTAATTCTGTAGTGGTTCTACCATTCACTTTTTTAATGACCTTGTCAATATTAGTCTCCCTGTGGCTCAGTTTCCAGTGTCTTTAATATTAAATGCTCTTTCTAAGCCTTCAGATTGCCATTGCCTCACTTCATTCCTAAATTATTGTAAATTCTTCCATACTCCCAACCCTGCCTTCAGTCTGTGCATTGTACTACCATCTGATTGACCATCCTGCAGGACCATATTCATTGTCATTCCTCTGTTTGATCGATTTTTGACTGTTCCCCTTGGTCAATAGGATAAATCCAGTCCCCTTAGTTTTTCAATTTCCCACCTCCCAGTCTTTGTTTATAGCATTCTGTTATCCAACAATTAACTGGCTTCTTTCTTTCCTCTTGTTCAAATCCCACCCTTACTTAAAAATTGGACTTCATTCCCTCCTATTCATGAAGCCTCCTCTTCCACTCCATCTCCAGTGATCCTTGTTTTCCCCCGACTCTGTGACACTTCCTAACTCTACAGGGGTATTCAGTGTGGGTCTAAGGAAGCCTGGGGATTTGAAGCTGTGCTTCAGCCGTACTAAGTGAGCACGGGGAAGACCAAGAGCTCCACTACCTCCCCATCCAACCTCCAGGCTGCTTTTTAAATTATATATGTTGAGATTTTATTTAGTGTTTCCTTTGAATTTTTTCTTCTTTGGCCATATCATTTACGAACTGTATTGTTTCTTTTTAATTTTTTTTTTCAGATATGTGTATCTCTTTTTCTTAATTAGGTTTTGTTACTTAAGGATCTTGAACTTTTTGTCTCTCACTTGCTACCTTGCAGAAGAAATATTTGTTGTTAACTTTATGGATTAATATTTGTTCTGCCTTATTCACTGGATATTGTGAGACCAAAATGAGAAAAAGATGCTTTGAAAATTACTGTTGCAGCTGGGTGTCATGGCACACACCTGTAATCCCAGCAGTTTGGGAGGCCAAAGTAGGAGGATTGCCTGAGCCTAGGAGTTAGACACCAGCCTGGGCAACATGGGGAGACTCTACCTCTTAAAAAAAAATGCTGGGTGTGATGGCATGCACTTACTTAGGAGGCTGAGATTGCTTGGGCCCAGGAAGGGATTTTACCACTTTACTCCAGCCTGGGCAACAGAGCAAGACCCTATCTCCAAAAATAAAAATAAAAAATGTCAAATTAAGTAAATGTTATTCCCTTTAGAATATTATTTTGGAGTGAGAACTTGTTGGAAGCTAAAACTTGACCACATTTTAATGTATTTTATTCAAATGGTTTAGAAGCACCAAAAATTAATGTTATTGTCTGTTCACACAGACTAGCAGAAATGCAAACATATAAAGACACAAATTTGTATTACATGAGAAGTACAGTTATAGAAGTTTGTCCAAGTATATCTGTGGAACAAAGAAGGCACATATAAGCTGTTTGCAGGTGAGCCAGAGAGTGTTTTCCTTTTAAAGGGTAGCTTGCCAGATCAAAGTTGCAAGATGGGCAAGGCAGAGAAGTAGGCAAACAGAGTAGAATATAAAAGGCTCCAAGACATAGAAAAAGTTCTTGGGAACTATTATCCCATAGAGCTAGCGCATAACACTGCTGAAATTGGAGATAAGCTGGTCCTGAATAGTCCAGTATGGTGTCCACAAGCACATGTAATTACTTAAATTAGTCAAAATTTAAAATGCATTTATTTAGTCATACTAGTCACATATCAAGATGATGTTAGGCATATGTGGCTAGTGGCCACTTTATTAGATGTAGAACATTTCCGTTATCATAGGAAGTGCTATTAAACAGGGCTGGGGCAGACTGTAGAGGACTCTGTGAACTTAATTGAGGAGTTGGGCTTTTATCTTGTAGGCAGTTACGAGCCTTCGAAGAGTCTTAAGCAGGGAAGTAACATGATCAGACTTGGATTTTTAGATTTCTAAACTTACAGTATCAGTTCTCAAGTATATAGCAGTTTTAGAATCAGTCAAACATTTCCATCTAGCACATAGCTTTTGCTGAAAAAGTATAATCACAAGGGAATTAGGTAGCCTGGACCCCGAATTAGAGTAGAGAATAAAATAGATACAGGATTTAAACATCTTTCAGGACTTCTAATTCCACTGGAGCATTGTCTTGGAAGCGATTGTTATTCTTTTGATAGTCTGGGGGGAAAAAAATGCTTCTTTACCTTTTTAGGGAGATTACTGGGTGATAAATGTTAGTGATAATGTTATGTCAAAAAATTTTCACAAACTGTTACTCAAGATATTTATATCTTTATTTTGTTATAGAATTTACCATTATGTTTTGAAAGCTAAGACTAATAACTGCCATGACTTGATAATAACTTGACTAAATCAAGATGTTAAATAGAATTGTCATACATTTATTAATCAAAGTAATTTAATTAGATTTACTAACAAAATAAAAATGTTGCTTTTAATAATTTGAATTAAATGTTCATGCACATTTACTAATTTGGGCCTTTTCTTACAGTTAACCCAGTATCCACTCCAGTTGCACTTCCCACACCAGCTCTTTCTCCAAGTTTGATGGCTGATCTTGAAGGTTTAAACTTGTCAACTTCCTCTTCAGTCATCAGTGTAAGTTATTTTTAAAATACACCAGCTCAGTTTTCTTATGTTGTCATTGTATCTTTTTTATTAAAATGTAAATACTTGAAGTGGATTCTTAGTTTTGAACAGATTCTTCTCTAAGAACAAGCCCAATTTAGCTAAGACCTTTTAATTTTTTAAATAATTTACTCAAACCATTGTCTTCTCAGTTTTTTTCCCTTGTCCACACTTAATTATCATCTGTATGTTTTTCTCTGGTATTGTTACATATCTGTAACATACAAAGGTTTTTCACCACATTGACACAGTACATACACCTGAACTGTGCCACAAAAAGTTGTCTACATTAACAGACTTTCGTTTCTGTAATCATTTTATTCCTACCACGCTATTTTTTCATAGACTATTAAAAACTCATGACTGTTTTTATTTAAAAGTTCAAGATAACTTTTTTCTTTGTCTTATTTTTGTACATTTATTTACATGTGTTGGTGTCTTTAAAATTATTCTGTAATGTTATTTATAGAATGTGATGTGAAGTGAGGCTAGAACCTACCTGTCACAAAATAATGCAAAAACCATCAACTTACCATGGTATTTGAAGCTGCCACAACTTTTTATTGTGTTAGCATATTATATCCACTAACCTTTCACTGTAAATCAAGCATGCTGCCTAAGATATATAATCTGTTGATATGCTTGACCTCTTGTTAATTTGTTGTCAGAAATCTGATAGACTAAGAGACAGAATAGTAAGCTTTGATGGGCACAGGTAGCTTCAGTAGATCTGGTTCTCGGGGCTGGCAGGGTACTACAGGGTATGTAACTGATCATCTGAACGGCCTGGGAGCATAGAGATGCTTCTGCCAAAAGTGGGAGAAAGAAGTGCCTAATTCTTGTGTGTTATTATGGAAAAAAATTCCTCCTTCAAAGCAAGTATGCTATCAGGGCTATGCAGTGAAATACTGAAAAAAGCTATCTGCATTTCCGTTCAACATTGGTCACCTTGCTTAGAAAGTACAGGTGAAAAGTTTTAAGCTACAGTGTTCTCTTTAAGCATAAAATGAGATTATCTCTTAACCACTCAGAAATGAATAAGAATGGTATTTGCGATTTTAATTTGTCCTTGTTTCTAAAAGGAAAAGGCACATTAAAAGATATGAAGGGGGAAGCATTGAAAATAAGCAGTTAAGTCTTTCATTTATTCAGGTAATAAATATTTATTGAGCATTTGTGGTAGGGTCTAAAGAAAAAGTGTTAATCAAAAAATCAATAGTGAATCAGTTAATACCTTGAATGGAACAGGAGGTCCCTAAAACCTTGTTTGGCAGTAAGGTAGTGAATAAATAATAACTTGGGCTCTGATATCAGATGTCCAGGGTGCAAACCCCTGCTTTGCCACTTAATAGCTATGTGACTGTGGGCAAATCGGTACTCTTAAACCTCCTTTTCCTATGAGAATACTGTCTACCTCATAGGATTGTTATGAGATTAATGAAATAATATATGCAAAGCTCTTAGAACAGTGACTGACACGTTGTCATTACTCAGTAAATATTATCGAATATTCTCCAAAGTGATATATGTGATAATGGACCTGAGTGTAGACTCTTTTACTTTATTAACTATAAGAAGAAAGCAGTTGAGATTAGAAAAGCTTGTAGTAAATTTTCATTCATCACAAAGTAATTGACAGACTCACCCTTTTATACTAAGGAAAATGTTTATTGAGATGGTCTCTTCAAAGGAAAGAAAACCACTCCATCTAAAGTTGGGCAAAAAACGACCGCCAGTTGACACAGCTGAGTGAAGCAGGACCACAACACTCACTCCCCAAAAGCTAACAAAATGATCAAACAAGTAGTGCTAAAAAGAATGACAACCAGAAGTTCACCAGCAACAATAAAATAAGGACAGGAATAGAACTTTAAACAAAGAAAATACTAGAACTCTGAAAAATGGAACCTGTAGAAATAAACTGAATATTCTGCTGCAGAATGGCATGGCTCCTAGTAGCACATCCAGCCCTCAAAACAGTACTGAGAAAAGAAGATGAATCAACCAGAGTTTAATCTTCCTCATTATGTGTCTGAATTTGGAAAGAAGTGGACGGAAGACATCAGAGGAAAATAAGGAAAGCCCCTCAAGAATTACAACTCCCATATAATGCTGTGAGATCTCAGTAAATCTAGGAGCTTTTTTTGATCCTGAAATGAAGTTCATAGATGATAGAGTACATCTATAATTTTAAAGTCAGCATGTTGTCCTAGTTGAATAGAAAAAATAAAAGTAACATATAATAAACTAATATTTTCAATGATATGTAACTGTTTGACCATGACTACACTAGAAGTAGTTAAATGATGCTGGCACTCATATATAGGACTCATGAATGTGAGAACTATATGTGCAGATTTATATAGGTGTGTTGTTTGGCAACTCAAATGCTATGGGTTGCGGTATTGCCATCAGTGACATGATTTTCCAAACACTGAACAGTTTTTCTGCACCAAAGTAGTTGCATTCCTGGAAAACTGAACCTGTTAAAATCTTGCCAAAGAGAAGAAAAACTTCATATTTTGTGTGAAATGTTCTAGGATCAAGTAATTTTAAGCACGTTTTCACTTCACGAATGTTTAGCAAGACATTTGAATGTTAATAGTTTCATTTTCTCATAGTAGGAAACAGAGCTTTTGTGAGGGACATGGTACAGTCTGTATCATCAGGATCTGCCCTATTCATTACCACGAACATCTAGCATTCCTGGCCTTCACTCCTTAAAGCTAGCGGCATCCTTTACTGTCCCTCCCTCCAGTCGTGTCCTAGCTGCAAACGTCAAAGCATTATGTAGCGGTGAGAAGCACAGGCTCTTGATTCAGACTACCTGTGTTCAAATCAGAGTTCTGCACTTTACAAATTAGAGACTTTGGGCAAGTCAGTTCCCCTTCCAGTGCCTCTATTGTTTTCATCTGTAAAATGATCATGCTACCTACCTCATAGGATTGTTGTTGGTATTAAATGATTAACAAACATGAAATGTTTCTAACAGTAACTGATACGTACTAATAACTAAATGTTTCCTGTTATCATTTTCATTACATGTATATCATTAGTGCAACTTTATAAAGGAAATGAAGTGTGACCCAAGAAAACTGTGTTTTCTTCTTACTATTAAGGTTGTACATAGATATGCTGAAACATGAAAATTACTATGGATTCTACTTTAAAGAAAAAAGAGTGGGGATACTGCTGATTGTTGAAACCAAGGAAAGGGTGATTCAAAGTAATAGAATCAGTAGCTGTAAAAATTGTGGTCGTATGATTGAGTATAAATGATAAAAATAAGAAACGAAAACTAGAAAGTGAGAAACGATGACAGGCTGCATGGTAATTATTTTTTCAATGTAGGAAAACACTCAGTAATATGCAAAATTGAAACCACTTTTGTTTTTGTTTTTAATGAAATGCAGACCTCTTAATGATTTGTATATACTCAAAGAACATTTATCTGATGTTTTGGAGGGTTTTTTATTTTTTGGTTTTAATTCCATTTCTTTTTCTTCAAAGTAAGATTATAGTCCCATTCTAAGGGATAATTTGTCTGTTTCTCTGTATATCTGTCAGTGGGTACAGAAGTGTCATGTTCACTATGGTTAACAGTTGCTTTAGATGGAATGGTTTCGGAATGACTTGTTGATTGTTTTGGTACTTTTCTGTAATGTTTAAATGTTTTATAATTTATAATAAATGATAACTTTTTAAAACAAATTATTACTATAAAAATGAACAAAAGGACAAAAACCAGAAAAATTAATTTATGATATAACAAATCAGAATAGTGCTTACTCCTAGGAGAATTAGTGCTTATAAGGAAAAACAAGAGTAGCTTCTCGGGTGCTGATAATGTTCTGTCTTTTGATATGGGAGCTGTTACATGGGTGTATTCAGTTTATGAAAAAATCATTGAGCTTTGCACTTAAGATATGTGTACTTTATGTATATTGTACTTCAATAAAACATTTTTAAAAGTGGACAAATGATATAAACACATTATTCATAGAGGAGGAAATATAGATGATAATATGTGAAAAAGGTTCAGTGGTAGTAATGAATAAATGTAGATTTAAAGAACTATCTTGCTTGTAACATTAGCAAAAATCACAAAAACCAGTATCTGTTGTTGCTGAGGTGTGCAATGAAGCAGGCATTATACACTGCTCCACTGGCAAAAGTATAAATTATTACATCATTCTGGATGGCAGTTGGGCCATCTGTATAAAAAGCCATCAAAATATGTATACCTTTTGGCCAGGTAATCTCATGTCTAGATTCTTCTTCTAAGGAAATAATTAGAATTACAAAGATTTATGTGCATGGTTGTTTAAACTTAAATGTCTAGTGATAGTAGTGATGGTTACAAAAAGTATACAAAAACAATTTAAGGAATTTTGTACTATTATTAAGATTTTATTACATATTTTAATAAGATAAAATATGGTATAATGTAAGGTGGAAAAAGGGATACCAAATGTAATGTATATTATCTCAATTTTGTAAAATTGTACAATTGTACTGTTTTCAAATACAGGGAAATTGAAAGAGTAGAAGAAACTGCATCATAATTTTAAGAGCTTTTATGAATGATGAGATTATGGATGTTTTATATTTAATTTTCTTTTACATATTTTTAAATATCTTCCATTTTCTCTTAATCAAGATGTAACACATCTATTACCCGAAAAGCAATACTTTTAAAATAGAAATGGAAAGCACATATATGAATGATGAGGATTCCTTTTTATTTGTTTGGGTCCTTTTCCTTTTCCTTTTCCTTTTCCTCTTCCTTTTCTCTTTCTTTTTCTTTTCTTTTCTTTGGGTCTGGCTCTGTCGCTCAGGTTGGAGTATAGTGGTGTGATCTTGGCTCACTGCAATCTCTGCTTCCTGGATTCAAGCCATCCTTCTACCTCAGCTTCCCAAGTAGCTGGGACTACAGCTGTCTGGCACCAAACCCTGATTTTTATATTTTTGTTGGTAGATATGGCTAATTTGTTGACTAATTTTTAAATTTTTGTTGGTAGAGCTGGAGTTTTGCCATGTTGCCAAGGCTGGTCTCAAACTCCTGGGCTCAAGTGAACCACTACACTCAGCCAGATTCCTTTTTATTGACCCATCTGATATCTATCTGTCTTTCTAGATCACCACTACTAATTAGTTGGGTGATATTGAGCAAATCATTTGGTTTTTTTTTTTCAACTATGAAATGATAGCAAGACAGATTTCCATGTTTCCTTTTAACTCTGATATTCTATGTGTGTATGAACCTAAGATGGAATTTGGAATTAATGAAAATAATGTCACTGGGTTAATTTGAGTAAGTTTGTTAAAATAAAGAGGTGAAACATTTTTTAGTTTATATGATGACTTTCTAGTCCATCTATAATTTTTATTTATTCTAGTAAATGTTATTTGTTTTCCTTATGTATATGAGATTTTTTCAATTAACAAAATATTTACAATGAAACCCAAAGAGCAATTGCTTTTTCACACCAAATATTTTTCTAATTAAAAAAGTCACTATTTGTTCCTATCCTTTGAATTATATATTCAGAACACAGAGATTTTAAAAAATAATGCCTGACAAACATTATTATCATTATAAGGAAAGGCTTTAGTTTTTTAAACTCTATAATAGATATTATCTATAAACACAGCATGTTTTAGTCTTGCCAGAGACTGGCCATAGGCCAACAGATAGCTCCATCGAGAGAACATTTTAGTTCCTGCTATAGTATTTCAGTGAACAAACTGGTTAACTTGGTAAATTTTTTTTTACTGGATTGTTATTAGGTCATGAGTTTAAATCAAGCCCTGCAAACACATAAACATCAGCCCTTAAAATGTATGCTTCTTGCAGGAATGAAAAAAGAATAGGGGAAAAAGACAATTTTGTATGTAAGAATAAATGTGAAATAACAATAACTTGTTCACCTCTGGTATTAGAAACATTGAGTGAAACTTTGATCTGTTGTGCTTTAAATTACTTTGTATATTTGGGTCACAAAAATATTAAAGTGAATAAAACAGTTAAAGTTACCTATTTTAGTGTATGTTCTGCTTTAACTGGTAAACATCAACATGAGACCTTGTCTCATCCTTTGCCTTTTTTGTTTCTTCTCAAACTAGTTGTGTAAGAAACTATATTCACTTACTATTTAAGATTATGTTTTTATGGAAAAATCAGAGTCTGACCTTCCTAGGTTACAAGGTTCTCAAGGTGGCTGGGTGCGGTGGCTCACACCTGTAATCCCAACACTTTGGGAGGCCAAGGTGGGCAGGTCACCTGAGGTCAGGAGTTAGAGACCAGCTTGGCTAACATGTTCTACTAAAAATACAAAAAATTTGCCTGGGGTGGTGGCACGTACCTGTAATCCCAGCTACTTGGGAGGCTGAGACAGGAGAATCGCTTAAACCCCAGAGGTGGAGGTTTCAGTGAGCCAAGATTGCACCATTGCACTCCAGCTTGGGCAATGAGAGTGAAACTCCGTCTTTTTTTTAAAAAAAAAAAAAAAGCTCCCAAGGCAATCCCCAAATGCCATAATACCATAATGGAGGTATACTGTCTATGATTCTTTAACATGTAATCACAAGTCAGAGGGTTTATGTGGAAATACACTTTTAGAGTTCCACCTTAAAATGCTAAGAACTCATTTAGAAAGACAGTGACATTTGTGAAATGCATTGAATCTGGAGCCCAAAGACCTGATTTTCACCCTTGACTGAGCTGTGTTTATTATCATTGTGACTTTGAGCAATTCTTTGACTTGTATAAACTTCCATTTTTTAATTTACAAAATAGAGATAATAATTATCCTAAACACCTTTTTTTTTCTAATGAAAATCAAATGAAATAATGATCCTGAAAATGTTTGAATTCTATTCTGTAGCTGTAAACCCTGAAATCTAGTCCAATGGCCCTGGAACAAGTGGGATAGTGATTTGGCAACAGATAATAGATTCAGATTTGAGGATCTTGGCCTAGATATAGACTATAGGAGGAAGGATTCAGTCAAAATTGGGATTGACAGGGTAGAGAGGCTCCAAGGCCTTTATGTTCAGTAATAACATAGGGTTGGTATCATCTATTCCATTTCTTTCCCTTCCTCTGGCCCTCAAATTGGATACTAGAACTATGCAGGAAAAGTGACTCAGTGAAACAAAAATATAAGGTCCTCAGGAAGCACCAGGATCTGCAGAATCAGGGACTGAAAAACCCTTATTGTACAGAAAGGGTTATTGCTTAGTCTGCCCAGCAAAGTTGACCATTTTTGTACTGGACATATCTAAATCAGGCAGAAGTTACTGCATGCCAGTCCTGAAAGCTTGTTATGGGATTATAGCTTTTTTTTTTTATTGCAAAGAATTCATACTAAAAGTGAATATCAGTTTGCTCTAAAATGTTTGGGATTGATTTCATAATTTTTCTCTTCCTCAGAACTTAGAAAAGAAAGTTAAATTTCTTGAATACCTTCAGTGTCTTACCGAGTTAAGGAAAAAACTACAAATAGTTGTATTCCTAAAATCATGTAAAAGGAGCAGTGAGTGGTACATGTCATTCCTTAATAACAAACTTCTTTTGTTTCCTATATACCTCTTTAATACAACCAAGGATAGTGTTACAGTAATTCACGTCCTATAAAATAATGAAGTAATGCTATGAAAAATAAGCTCAGCCATGAACCGAAGCCAGATTATCAGCGGGTTAAGCCATCTCTCATCTTGTTCTTTGTCTTCTCTTCTTTAAGACTAGGGAACTGGTTATTGAATAAGGCTCCCAAGTCTAGCAATAATAACTCAAGGGTACCCTGAATCAACATCTATGGCTTTTCTCTAAATCCTGATCTTAGGGCCATCCATTTGTATTTTGAAATGATCAAGCTATCCTTGACTCCAACTGAAAATTTACTTGCCTAATATTTCACCAGGTCTGCTCACAGGTATATCACAGAGAGACAGTACCTTTGGCGAAACCATTGTTTAGTTGGTTTTCACTTCATCCAGTTACCAACCAATCAAAGGTTTTTCCACCAATCACATTTTCATACCATTGATTATATTAACCTAGCTTAAATCAAATCTAAAATATGTGTGCTTATTACAATTATTGAATGGTTGCATATGAGGGTTGTTGGGTTTTGTAAAAAAACAGGAAGCTTATTTAAAAATTTTTTAAAGTCAAAAGTAGGCTTCTGTGAAAATTAGTTTTAACAGTGTGTTTGAAAAAAAAAAAAATGGAGGCATACCTAGTGGGTATTTCAGAGAGTAATTTGGAAATATTCACTCCAGTTGAATAATATATTCTCCATGACTCACTAATCAATGTGGCTACACATGAAAACATGCAAGAATGTTCACTGACACATTGTAAGAGGAAAAAAAAAAAAAAGAAAGAAAATTGGAAACTACATCTATCACTAGAATAGATACATAAATTGTGGCATGCAAATACAATGGAATACTGTGCCAATTGTTAATGAACTGGAAATACCTGTTAGACAAATCTCAGAAACAATAGTAAGAAACGTTACAGGCTGGGCACAGTGGCTCACACCTGTAATCCTAGCACTTTGGGAGGCTGAGGCAGGCAGATTGCTTGAGCCCTGGACTTCTAGACCAGCCTGGTCAACATGGCAAAACCCCATCTCTACAAAAAATACAAAAATTAGCAGGGCATGGTGGCACGCACCTGTGGTTCCAGCTACTCGGGAGGTTGAGGTGGGAGGATCACTTGAGCCTAGGAGGCTGAGGTTGTCAAGAGCCAGGATGGCACCACTGCACTCCAGCCTGGGTGACTGAGTGAGACCTGTCAAATAAATAAATAAATAAATAAATAGGAACATTACAAAAGAATACATATAGTAGGAAGCTATTTGTAGAAAGTATAAAAGTATGTAGAATTATTTAATTGATTGATGCATACATATGTGGAAAATGTTTAAAACCATACTTGTGGCTGGGTGTGGTGGCTCACGCCTGTAATCCCAGCACTTTGGGAGGCTAAGGCGGGCAGATCACAAGGTCAGGAGATTGAGACCATTCTGGCTGACACGGTGAAGCCCTGTCTCTACTAAAAATACAAAAAATTAGCTGGGCGTGGTAGCGGGCGCCTGTAATCCCAGCTACTTGGGAGGCTGAGTCAAGAGAATGGTGTGAACCCAGGAGGTGGAGCTTGCAGTGAGCCGAGATTGCACCACTGCACTCCAGCCTGGGGGACAGAGCAAGACTACATCTCAAAAATATAAACAAACAATAAAACAAATAAAACCATACTTGCAACTGGCAAACACCAAATGCAAATTCTGGTTACCTCTAATGCTGGAAGCAAAGAGGAATGCAATCTGGGAGGGGTATACTTGGGATTGTCATTCAGATTTTTAAAGTTTTACTCATGTTGCTCGAAGGGGGAGGGACGTTGGCTTTTTGTTTTTGTTTTAATTTGTTCTTTATACTTCTTTGCTTGAATTATTTTATATATGGGTTGTTATAAATGTGAGCTACGTTAAATATAAACTAAAATCCAAAGTATAACTAAAATGAAACTATCAATAGTACACTTAATACTTGAGTCCGGGGTTTGTGCTTCCAAATTCCATTCCTTTTCTTCCATATCTTTTTGCTTTCCTTTATAATTATATGCTAAATCAATCTTTGTATGTGTATACCATATGTGGTAAACTCCTTAAAATTAATTAATGAAATGCATTTATATGTCCTGTAAAATCATATTTGCTCCATGATAGGTCTTTTCCTTCCTAGATGGTGCAAACTTGGTCCATCCTTCATTCCATGCTTAGTTTTCTTAAATTCTCAATTAGAGCTCAAATTAATGAGGATTCTATTTCAGTAAAATTATTTTGTAAAAAAGAAAATGTCTTAAGATTCCTCTTTCAAGGAATTATATAAGAAAATTGTAGTGAAATAGAAATATTTCAACCCGGCCAGGCGCGGTGGCTCACGCCTGTAATCTCAGCACTTTTGGGCGGCCGAGACGGGCGGATCACGAAGTCAGGAGATCGAGACCATCCTGGCTAACACGGTGAAACCCCGTCTCTACTAAAAAATACAAAAAACTAGCAGGGCGTGGTGGCGGGCGCCTGTAGTCCCAGCTACTGGGGAGGCTGAGGCAGGAGAATGGCGTGAACCCGGGAGGCGGAGCTTGCAGTGAGCCGAGATCGCGCCACTGCACTCCAGCCTGGGCGACTGAGTGAGACTCCGTCTCAAAAAATAAAAATAAAAAAAAGAAATATTTCAACCCTTTAGATTTTATTTCAAAAAGAATTTTAACTTATGTTAGCCATGTAGTTGATTATGGATGGTACCTTTTTATAAAACAGAAGAATTGACAGTATTCTAATAAGAGTTTAAAGCAAGATTTGCCTTTGACAAACCCGGACACAGATGGTCTAACTTTCAGATGGTGGAATACTAGCTGTATTACTTATGGCTTGCATTTTGCAATGTATTCATGAATATAGCCCATAAAAATTTGCAACACCTAAGAGCTTTCATATCTGAAATCCATAAGGCAGATAACAACACATTTCCCTAATGTTTGTGTTGTTCATAGATATCAGTGAGATTCTCTAGATATTTGCATTCTAACATATATGCAGACTGAAAGGCTTTATTATAGCTTAATTTCATTTACTTAAAAGATAACTTTATTGAACACAGTATGACTAAATCACTATGCTAGGAATTACAGGTAACAGGTTAATAAAACATAGTCCCTTCCTAAAGGAGCCACAGTTTAGTGAATGAAAAAAACTAGAAAACTTCATTATAGGAGTACAGAGAAGAGAGCAAGTAATTCTGCAATGAGTGCCTATCAATATGGACTTGGATAGCGATATTTGTGTTGGTTCTTGGAGAATGATTGAGTTTACCAACAGGGAAGAAGAGGAGATGTGTATTTCAGCCCAGGGCATGGCCAGATGAAAGAAAAAAGATAAAATGCATATTATACTTTTGAGAAATTCTATAGCTAGATATAGCTAGTATACAAAATGTATGTTTTGGTGAAGAGAGAAGTAGCTACTGATTGAAAGTCATATTGTGAAACAGTTTGAAAGGAGTTCTGAAGATTTTAGAGCAGGTCATTGATAGTGATCAGATCTTTGTTTTATAAAGTTGTGCGAAAGATTAATTGGATAGGAAGAGAACAAAGGGATAATTTGGTAACGTTTAGATGGATAACTGAGATTTCCACTGGAATGATTATCTGGATAGTGGTACCCAGTTAACCAAGATAGAAAATAAGAAGGAGGAAGGGACAATGACATTGAAATTTTGTTTGGAACATGTTACTCTGAGGTGCTTTTGGAACACCAAGTAGGAGACGTCCAGTAAGAAGGTAGAATCCATTCTGGATTTTAGTGAAAAATTAGGGCCAACTAATTAGAATACAAGCATATGCACAGGTTATGGGTAATAGTTTAAGGGAGGGGAACAGAAGGGAAACCTTGTGGGTGAGAAGAGACAAATGAAGATGGAATCCTAGGGAACATCATGCTTTAGGAGACAACAAAGAAAAAGGCCAAATAAAAGGAGTGAAAAAGGGAGGTGAGTCATAGAGTATGTTGTCAGGAAACTCACAGGTTACTGAGGGTAACAGACAAATCATTAATGTAGTAAGTGCTGAACTAGAGACAAATCCACCAAGTGCTCCTGGGTGACAAAGATCTCTTAGAGAAGATATACATATGTAACCTTGGAACTGAATCTGGAAGAATGAATTTGCCTAGGTGGCTGGAGTAGAAGAATGACATTCCTAGCAGAGAAACTAGTATACCTGAAGGGTTGGGGTATGAAAGAACTGGAGTATTGCTGAAACAGTAGTTCAATGTAGGGCTTAAGTGTAGCATGTGTAACCAGATCTGATATTGAGAAGTATGTTGGTGACACACTGTCATGGGAAAATTGTAGTAATGATTCCTTAACTTGTTTTCCAATCTTTTTGTGTCCCAGTACATGTAGAAAAGTGGCAATACCTATAGTACGTTCTAGGGTACACAGAGAATGCTGAAGGAGGTTAAAGGCAGCCAAGTCCAGGAGCTCCAGCTACCACAGGCCCTAGTTGGCCTTGGGGATTCATGTGGGGCAGTATCACAGCACACCTCTGACCCATTTGTGACAAATTAGTGAGGGAGCTCTGACTTAACTACCATAAAGATAACAGATTTGATCCTTATGGATCACAAACCCTAAGTGGAATTTAATTTTGGATGGCACAGGAAGGTGATCATTTCAAAATGCAAAAGTGGTACACTGAGAAATAGTAAGGAATTTCAAGAACAATCCATGAAGCAAACAAACAAAAAGGCCTAATTTGTTGTTATATGTCACTTGGAGGTAGCCAAACTCAAGGTTAAAGGCACAGTCCTCCAGACTAGGTTGGCCCAAGATTTCTGACACCAACTGTAACTTTACGGGTTTCCCAAAACCACTTGCCAGTTCAGTAATTTTCTAGAGCGACTCAGAACTCAGAAAAGCACTGTGCTTAAGATTACAGTTTTAGCAAAATGATACAAATTAGAACCAGCCAAAGGAAGATACACCTAGGGCAGATTCTGGGAGGGTTCCAAATGTGAAACTTTTAGGTTACCCTACTGGCATGAAAATCTGGCAATATGCATGGAGTATTGTCAGCCAGGGAAGCTCACTGAACCTCGACATCCAGAGTTTTTATTGAGGCTTCATCATATAGCCTTGAGTGTTTGAACTCTAGCCACATAGTTGAACTCAGTCTCCAGCCCTCCCCTCTCTAGAGGTCAGTCTGATATTAAGTGGCTCAGCGCCCCAACCCTCTAATCACATGGTTGGTCTTTCTAGCTTGGCCAGCCTTATCCTGAGTTATCTCCTTAGCATAAGCTATCTGAGGGCCCGTCGTGAGTCACCTCAGTGGCATAAATTATCAGGTGTGGTCCCAAAGGGCCCACCATGAATAACAAAGACACTTTTATCACTGGGGAAATTCCAAGGGTTTAGAGGTGGCCTCTCAAGAGCTAAGAGAAAGTCCTAAGCTCTCTTGAGGTTAGGTCAAATTCCTTACTACACATATGCCAATTAAGTGTTTTATTCATCCAACATGTGTTTATTCAGACCAGAATATGAAGCCATGGATATAGTGGTAAACAAGATGGGCAAGCTTCCTGCCCTGAGAAAGTTTATTGTTGACTGGGAAAATAAACAAAAATTGCCTCAAAGTATGTAATTACAATATACCAAGCACTTTGCTTTTTGTAACATAGTTTTGCCTATTTGGAAGTATCTGTAGATACAAGTTGTCTTTATTTGTCATTATTTCTCTGGTTTTGAACATAAACACTATTATTTGACATTTGCTAAACTCCACATTTCCACCTTTTTTCCTCTGTACCATTATAACTTAAAACCTAAAAGAGTTACTTTCAATATTTGACACAGCTTAAGATTTAGATACCGGAACTACTTTTCTCCTTTAGCAAGAGGTAGAAGGATGGTTTTTGTCATCTGTACTCTATGCCATTTGCTTTCCTTGAATTGGCATTAAGGACCATCACTTTGTGTCTTGATGACGATGCCAGGGTGAAGCTAGCATGGAATGTCGGTAGCTAGCACGGAATTTCCTATGACCAGCAAAAAGATGACATTAAATTTGGCAGCATGACCAAGAAGCCCTGTACTCATGCCCTCCAGCTCCCTGTGGATTTATAGGCTGAAGGATAGGAAGAAGCAACCCCATTTGTAATCCACTTGAATTTGGGCACCCAGAGTGGTACAAAGAAAAGCCACAAAGCAAATGTAGCTTCTGCAGTTTTTATCATTTGTCCTATTAGATTCCTTATCAAAAGAATATGGAAAATTGGCTAGCAAGTAGGCTTACGGATTTTTGCCATTGTCGAAAATTGGCAGCCAGTGGAGTTACAACTCTCCGTGAGTTAGGGATAAGTCCCTGACCCAGTTTGTGTTGTAGGAACTCAATTGGGAAACAGAGAAGACTCTTCTCAGGCCTTTTTTTTGGTGTGGAAGTCACTCTATTGGTTTTAAAACAATAATAAGAAAAAAAGAAACTATAATTCATGAAGAAGTATCTGATTCACTCCATCTGAAATCTACTGAAACAGTATTTGGAATTATTAGGATAATTGTGCATATAATAATAACTATTGTGATTGAAGTTAGTTGCATTGTATTTAGGATTTCAGTTTCTCTTGACTAGTCTTATCTTAGATATATCCTCCCCAACCACCCCCCTACCAGTTCTCTTCCTCACTCTCTTTTAATTGCCACTAGGGTATTTTAGTTTTGTTTTCCAATCTCTTATATCGGCAGAGTGCTAGACTTTTTTAAAATTGGTCTGCAAGGAGAGATTGCTTTGAGGGATGTCTTTGTTGAATATGTACATTTACTAAGTTATATGCCAGACGTTTCATGAATATGTGATCTCATTCAAAAAATGATAATATATGATAAAGTTTTTCTAATATAGGAGAAGAACTATCTTATTGTTTTTTGAGACAGAGTTTTGCTCTTGTTGCCCAGGCTGTTCAATGGCGTGATCTCAGCTCACTGCAACCTCCGCCTCCCAGGTTCAAGCAATTCTCCTGCCTCAGCCTCCTGAGTAACTGGGACTACAGGCATGAGCCACCACGCCCAGCTAATTTTGTATTTTTAGTAGAGATGGGGTTTCTTCATGTTGGTCAGGCTGGTCTCGAACTCCCAGCCTTAGGTGATCTGCCTGTCTCAGCCTTCCAAAGTGCTGGGATTACAGGTGTGAGCCACCACACCTGGCGAAGAACTATCTTTAAATTTTTTTTTTTAATACTTTATAAAGTTAAGGTATATTCAGGCCCCAGGCTAAGAGACAAGTCTAGCTAAGATCAAATTCCTTTGAGTTTAGAAGAGGGAGAAATTGTAAGTCAAAATTAAAAATAATTTTGTCATTTTAAATTTAGGAAAAATCCTTTATTTGTTCTGATGAAAATGTCAGTAGTCATGGAACTGTGGTAAAAATAATGAAAAAATCACTGGCCTGGGTCTGCTTAAATTGAAAACATTTTTAAATTAAAGTGTGACAGTATTTTGTGCTTCCATTGCCTAGCCACGTCCCATCTTATTCCTTTATTCAATTCTCCTCTGGGTATGAGGTTGCTTTAATTCTTAAATTAAACCTTAAGGTATGTCATCCTGCTGCTTGATCTTTCTATTTCTGTGCTACTTCTGAGGGACTCATAATAGACCATTTTCATCTCTCCTTTTCCTAGATTACTAAAAGGAGCTACTTTTTAAAAAGAGGTTGTTATTAATTTTTAGTTGGAGATTTTTTATTGCAAAATATTTTTTAATTGCCTTAAGCAAATATGTGCTAGTTTGTCCTAACTGGCAGGTGGTACTCATAGTGTTAGTTGTTAGTATTACAGTAAAATTCCCCACAGTGACAAATCCACTGGATCAGATGCTAATTATAGTTATTAATGAACTAGCAATTATTTGTGGCAAAAAACCCAGGTCACCCAAAAAAACAAAGGAAACATGCACACAAATCTGCAAGAAATTGAAGGATTAAAGAGGTTGTGGTAAAGAAAGCCTTGGGCCTTTCGTCGTCCCTTCCTCCTCCTTTGTGGTAAGTAGTTCCACTGGCTGTGAGTTCACTGAACATCTATCCACTTTTCCTTACGATTATGATTTTTAGCTTTTATTATAATTAAATGTACCACAGCAGGAAATAAGATGATTTTTTAAATGTAACTTATTTTTAAAATGTAGTTTGTTTTTAAAAGATTCATCTTTTCAGGCAGTTTTGTCATCTTCAGTGAAAATGTATAAATAAATGAGTTTCTGAAATTCCATCTTTTAAAAAAAAGTTCATAGTCTGAAATTATGCATTTAAAAAAGCAGTTCATAGTCACACAAATTTGATGGAATTTTGTGTGACTATGAATTGCTATATTTCAAATTTTGTTGCTACTGTTGAATTGTGGTACTGAAATGAAGAATATAACTTTTAAGCTTTATAGTATCTTAGATTATGCATTGGTCAATCATATATCAAATATTACTTAATTACAGTTCAGCCAAGTTAACTTCTGTTACCACTGTTCCCCTTAAAAAGTGTACCAAATTTTTTTCTGAACACAGGGCAGGGCATGGTATGGAAATTAATAATTCTTATTCTAACAGTGTTAAATCTCTTAACATGAGAAACCTGACCTAAACATGGAAGATGTTGTTATGATATTTACAACAACTTTATTTCTCTTTGAAGGAAGAGAAAATGAGTTTAGCTGTAGGATACATGTCCAATGAACACTAAGAATTTATTACTGCAGGCAGGAGAGTATGGAGTAAAACCAAGTACAGTATATAACCCTAATATCAAAGAAAACTAAAAACCACTTATCTTAGAATATATCAGACTTGGACTGGGCATGGTGGCTCACACCTGTAATCCAAGCACTTTGGGAGGCTGAGGTGGGCGGATCACGAGGTCAGGAGTTCAAGAGCAGCCTGAACAACACGGTGAAACCCTGTCTTTACTAAAATTATAAAAATTAGCCGGGCGTGGTGGCACGCTCCTGTAATCCCAGCTACTCAGGAGGCTGAGGCAGGAGAATTGCCTGAACGTGGGAGGCAGAGGTTGTAATGAGCAGAGATTGCGCCATTGCACTCCAGCCTGGGCGATGGAGTAAGACTCCATCTCAAAAAAAAAAAAAAAAAAAAAAAAAAAAATCAGGCACATTGTTACTCAAATCATTCAGGGAATGTAATTATATATAGCTTTTATAAACCTATCAGTAAGGGTTAGTTCCATAAACTTGCAGCTGTTTTACGTTACTGAATTTATGACCTTTCCCATCCAAATGTTAATGTGGAAGATCTGCTTTACACTTTTATACAAATAATAAATACTCCCGCCCAAAAAACAAAACAAAATTTCAGCAAATTCCAATTTAGAAGTCATATACCTTAGATTAAGAGAGATTTAAAAGCGATGCCAGACAAATATGTGCATCTTTCTTGAATTCTGATTCATCTCTAAAACAACATGCGTGAAATAGCCAAGGAAATGTGAATACTGTATTTTAGGTGAAATTAGAGGCATTTTTGTTTTATATCATTTTTAGATGTGATAATATTGTATGTTTTCTTTCAAAATCTTCATCTGTTACACATACAAACTGAAGTATTTATTGATGAAATAATGTATGGAATTTACTTTTAAATAATTCAGAAGTTGAGTAAAAGATTAGATTAAACAAGATGGGCTAAGTGTTGGTAATTTTGAAATTTAGTGCTCAGTACCCAGTGGTTCATTATATTAGTGTCTCTGCTTCTGTATACATTTGAAAATTTTTCATAATGCGTTTTTAAATGCATAATTTCAGAAACTCATTCATTTACATATTTTCACTGAAGATTTAACATTCATGCTTCATAGAATATGTGACCTGACACAATATCTCATAAATACAAACTAGTACATCAAAATTTAAATTCTGTTCAGGCTGTCATCTATGAAATTAGGGAACAGGAATAGATTATTTCTAGAGTCCCTTCCAACTCTGAATTTCTAGAAATCTAAAGAAATTAAGTGGAGAGGCCGGGCGTGGTAGCTCACACCTGTAATCCCAGCAGTTTGGGAGGCTGAGGTGGGCAGATCACGAGGTCAGGAGATTGAGACCATCCTGGCTAACACAGTGAAACCCCATCTCTACTAAAAATACAAAAAGTTAGCCGGGAATGGTGGCGGGCGCCTGTAGTCCCAGCTACTCGGGAGGCTGAAGCAGGAGAATGGTGTGAACCCAGGAAGTCGAGCTTACTGTGAGCCGAAATCATGCCACTGCACTCCAGCCTGGGCAACACAGCGAGGCTCCATCTCAAATTAAAAAAGAAGAAATTAAGTGGAGAGACTTCAAATAACTTCATCAGCATAGGGGAAGTAAACATCATCAGCATAGGGGAAGGATTGCCTTGTCTTTTACATTAGAAATATAGATGTAATGATATTGGAGCCTGAGTTTCTGGAAGATAAGACAGGACCTTTTTATATTCCAAGTGCTTAATACATAATAGGTGCTCCTCAAATGTGTTTCGAATGAATTAATCCTTCCTGTTTTCCAGAGTCATTAGTATAGAACCCATTAACACTGCTATCAATTTAATCTATTGGGTTTTTTTAATGTTTATTTTTATTTTATTTATTTTAAGTTCCAGGATACATGTACAAGATGTGCAGGTTTGTTACATAGGTAAACATGTGCCATGGTGGTTTGCTGCAGTATCAACCCATCACCTAGGTATTAAGCCCAGTATGCATTAGCTATTTATCTTGATATTCTCCCTCCTCCCATGCCCCCTGACAGACCCCAGTGTATGTTTTTCCCTTCCCCGTGTCCATGTGTTCTCATTGTTCAGCTCCCACTTATAAGTGAGAACATGCAGTGTTTGATTTTCTGTTCCTGTGTTAGTTTGCTGAGGATAATGGCTTCTAGCTCCAGCCATATCCCTGTCAAGGACATGATCTTGTTCCTGTTTATGACTGCGTAGTATTTCATGGAGTATATGTACCACATTTTCTTTATCCATCTATTATAGATGGGCATTTGGGTTGATTCCATGTCTTTGCTGTTGTGAACAGTGCTGCAATGAACATAGGTGTGCATGGATCTTTATAACAGAATGATTTATATTCTTTTGAGTATATACCCAGTAATGGGATTGGTAGATCAAATGGTATTTCTGCCTCTAGATCGTTGAAGAATCACCACATTGTCTTCCACAATAGTTGAACTAATTTGCATTTCCACCAACAGTGTAAAAGCATTCCTATTTCTCCATAACTTTGCCAGCATCTGTTGTTTCTTGACTTTTTAATAATTGCCATTCCGCCTGGCATGAGATGGTGTTTCATTGTGGTTTTGCTTTGCATTTCTCTAATCATCAGTGATGAGCTTTTTTTCATGTTTGTTGGCCACATAAATGTCTTCTTTTGAGAAGTGTCTGTCCATGTCCTTTGCCCACTTTTTAATGGCATTGTTTGTTTTTTTCTTGTAAATTTGTTTAATTTCCTTTTAAATTCTGGATATTAGACCTTGTTCAGATGAATAGATTGCAAAAATCTTCTTCCACTCTGTAGGTTGCTTGTTCACTCTGATGATAGTTTATTTTGCTGTGCAGAAGCGCTTTCATTTAATTAGATCCCATTTGTCAATTTTTGGTTTTGTTGTAGTTGCTTTTGACATTTTCATCATAAAATCTTTGCCTGTGCCTGTGTCCTAAATGGTATTGCCTAGATTTTCTCTTAGGGTGTTTACAGTTTTGGGTTTTACATTTTAGTTTTGTTTTTTTTCTTTCTTTCTTTCTTTCTTTTTTCTTGAGATGGAGTCTCACTCTGTTGCCCAGGCTGGAGTACAGTAGCGTGATCTCGGCTCACTGCAAGCTCCACCTCCTAAGTTCAAGTGATTCTCCTGCCTCAGCCTCCCAAGTATCTGGGATTACAGGTGTGCACCACCATACCTGGCTAATTTTTGTATTTTTGGTAGAGGCGGGGTTTCACCATGTTGGCCAGGCTGTTCTTGAACTCCTGACCTCAGGTGATCCACCTGGCTCGACCTCCCAAAGTGCCGGGATTACAGGCATGAGCCACCACACCCAACCACATTTAAGTTTTTATTCCATCTTGAGTTAATCTTTGTATAAAGTGTAAGGAAAGGGATCCAGTATTAATTTTCTGGATATGCCTAGCCAGTTCTCCCAGCACCTTTTATTAAATAGGGAATCCTTTCCCCATTGCTTGTTTTTGTCTGGTTTGTCAAAGATCAGATAGATGGTTGTAGATGTGTGGTCTTATTTCTGAGTTCTCCATTTTATTCCATTGGTCTATGTGTCTGTTTTTGTACCAGTACCATGCTGTTTGGGTTACTGTAGCCTTGTAGTATAGTTTGAATGATGTCAGCTAGAGTGATACCGCCAGCTTTGTTCTTTTTGCTTAGAATTGTCTTGGCTATACAGGCTCTTTTTGGTTCCATATTAATTTTAAAGTAGTTTTTTCTAATTTTATGAAGAATGTCAATGGTAGTTTAATGGGAATAGCATTGAATCCATAAATTACTTTGGGCAGTATGGCCATTTTCATGATATTGATTCTTCCTATCTATGAGCATGGAATGTTTTTCCATTTGTTTGTGTCCTCTCTGATTTCCTTGAGCAGTGGTTTGTAGTTCTTCTTGAAGAGATCCTTCACTTCCCTTGTTAGCTATATTCCTAGGTATTTTATTCTCTTTGTAGCAATTGTGAATGGGAGTTCATTCATGATTTGGCTCTCTGCTTTTCTGTTGTTGGTGTATAGGAATGCTTGTGATTCTTGCACATTGATTTTGTATACTGAGACTTTGCTAAAGTTGCTTATCAGCTTAAGAAGCTTTTGAGCTGAGATGATGGGTTTTCTAGATATAAGATCATGTCATCTGCAAACAGAGGCAGTTTGACTTCCTCTCGTCCTATTTTAATACCCTTTATTTCTTTCTCTTGCCTGACTGACCTGGCGAGAACTTCCAATACTATGTTGAATAGGAGTGGTGAGAGAGAGAGCATCCTTGTCTGGTTTTCAAGGGGAATGCTTCCAGCTTTTGCCCATTCAGTATGATAATTGGCAGTGGGTTTGCCATAAATGACTTAATTATTTTGAGGTATGTTCCATCAATACTTAGTTTATTGAGAGTTTTTAACATGAAGGAATATTAAATTTTGTCGGAGGCCTTTTCTGCATCTGTTGAGATAATCATGTGGTTTTTGTCTTTAGTTCTGTTTATGTGATGAATTATGTTTATTGATTTGCATATGTTGAACAAGCTTTGCATGCTGGGTATGAAGCTGACTTAATAATGGTGGGTAAGCTTTCTGACATGCTGCTGGATTTGGTTTGCCATTATTTTACTGAGGATTTTTGCACTGATGTTCATCAGGTATATTGGCCTGAAGTTTTCTTTTTTTGTTGTTATCTCTGACAGGTTTTGGTATCAGGATGATGCTGGCTTCTTAAAATGAGTTAGGGAGGAATCCCTCTTTTTCAGTTGTTTGGAATAGTTTCAGAAGAAAGGGTATCAGCTCCTCTTTGTATTTCTGGTAGAATTCAACTATAAAACCATCTGGTCCTGGGCTTTTTTGGATTGGTAGGCTATTTCTTACTGCCTCAATTTCGGAACGTTTTGGTCTATTCAGGGATTAAACTTCTTCCTGGTTCAGTCTTGGTAGGGTGTATGTGTCCAGGAATTTACCCATTTCTTCTAGATTTTCTAGTTTATTTACATAGAGGTGCTTATAGTATTCTCTGATGCTTGTTTGTATTTCTGTGGGGTCAGTGGTAATATCCCCTTTATCATTTTTTATTATATCTATTTGATTCTTTTCTTCTTCTTCTCCTTCACCTTCTTCTCCTTCTCCTTCTTCTCCTTCTTCTCCTTCATGGAGTTTCGCTCTTGTTGCCCAGGCTGGAGTGCAATGGTGCAATCTCGGTTCACCACAACCTTTGCCTCCCAGGTTCAAGAGATTCTCACCTTCTCCTTCTCCTCCTTCTCCTTCTTCTCCTTCATAGAGTTTCGCTCTTGTTGCCCAGGCTGGAGTGCAATGGCGCAATCTCGGTTCACCGCAACCTTTGCCTCCCAGGTTCAAGAAATTCTCCTGCCTCAGCCTCCCGAGTAGCTGGGATTACAGGCATGTGCCATGCCCAGCTAATTTTGTATTTCTAATAGACACAGGGTTTCTCCATGTTGGTCAGGCTAGTCTCAAACTCCTGACCTCAGGTAATCTGCCTGCCTCATCCTCCCAAAGTGCTGGGATTACAGGTGTGAGCCACTGCATCTGGCCTCTTTTCTTTTTTATTAGTCTAGCCAGTAGTCTATCTGTTTTATGAATTTTTTTTTTTTTTTCAAAAAACCAGCTCCTGGATTCACTGATTTTTTTTTTAAGGGTTTTTCATGTGTCTGTCTCCTTCAGTTCTGCTCTGATCTTGGTTATTTCTTGTCTTCTGCTAGGTTTGGGGTTTGTTTGCTCTTGGTTCTCTAGTTCTTTTAGTCGTGATGTTAGGATGTCAATTTGAGAGCTTTCTAGCTTTTTCATGTGGTCATTTAGTGCTATAAATTTCCCTCTTAACACTGCTTTGGCTGCATCCCAGAGATTCTGTTACATTGTCTCGTTGTTCTTATTGGTTTCAAATAACTTCTTGGTTTCCGCCTTAATTTCATTATTTACCCAGGAGTCATTCAGGAGCAGGTTCTTCAGTTTCTGTGTAGTTGTGTGGTTTCAAGTGAATTTCTTAACCTTGAGTTCTAATTTGATTGCGCTATGGTCTGAGAGACTGTTATGATTTCACTTGTTTTGCATTTGCTGAGGAGTGTTTTACTTCCAATTATGTGATTGATTTTAGAGTAAGTGCCATGTGGCACCGAGAAGAATGTATATTCTATTGTTTTGGCGTGGAGAGTTCTGTAGGTATCTATCAGGTCCACTTGATCCAGAGCTGAGTTCAAGTTCTGAATATCTTTTTAAATTTTCTGTCTCGATGATCTGTCTAATATTGACAGTGGGTTGTTTAAGTCACCCACTATTACTGTGTGGGAGTCTTAAGTCTCTTTGTAGGTCTCTAAGAACTTACTTTATGAATCTGGGTGCTCCTGTATTGGGTGTGTGTATATATATATTTAGGATAGTTGGGTCTTCTTGTTGAATTGAGCCTTTTACCATTATGTAATGCTCTTCTTTGTCTTTTTTGATCTTTGTTGGTTTAAAGTCTGTTTTGTCAGAAAGTAGGGTTTCAACCCCTGCTTTTTTCTGTTTTCCATTTGCTTGGTAGATTTTCCTCCATCCCTTTATTTTGAGCCTGTGTGTGTCTTTGCACACAAGATGAGTCTCTTGACTATGGCACATTAGTGGGTCTTGACTCCTTATTCCAGTTTGCCATTATGTGTCTTTTAATTGGGGCATTTAGCCCATTTACATTTAATGTTAATATTATTATGTGTAAATTTGATCCTGTCATCATGATGCTAGTTGGTCATTCTGCAGACTTGTTAATGTAGTTGCTTCATAGTGTTATTGGTCTGTGTACTTCAGTATGTTTTTGTAGTGGCTGGTAGCAGTTTTTCCTTTCCATATTTAGTGCTTCCTTCAGGAGCTCTTGCAAGGCAGGTTTGGTGGTGACAAATTCCCTCAGCATTTGCTTGTTTAAAGAGGATTTTATTTCTACTTCGCTTATGAAGCTTAGTTTGGCCAGATATGAAACTCTGGGTTGGAAATTGTTTTCTTTAAGAATGTTGAATATTGGCCTCCAGTCTCTTCTGGCTTGTGGGGTTTCTGCTGAGAGGTCTGCTGTCAGTCTGATGGGCTTCCCTTTGCAGGTGATCTGGCCTTTCTGTCTGGCTGCCCTTACCACTTTTTCTTGCATTTCAACCTTGGTGAATCTGATGATTATGTGTCTTGGGGTCGATCTTCTCATGGAGTATCTTACTGGGGTTCTCTGGATTTTCTGAATTTGCCTGTTGGCCTGTCTTGCTAGGCTGGGAAAGTTCTCCTGGATGATATCCTGAAGTGTGTTTTCCAACTTGGTTCCATTCTCCCCCATCTCTTTTAGGTACCCCAGTCATTCATAGGTTAGGTCTTTTTATATAATCCCATAATTCTTGGAGGTTTTGTGTGCTCCTTTTCATTCATTTTTCTCTAATTTTGTCTGCCTGTCTTATCTCAGCAAGATAGCCTTCAAGCTCTGAAATTCTTTCCTCCACTTGGTCTGTTTGACTGTTGATACTTGTGGGTTGCATCGTGAAGTTCTCATGTTGTGTTTTTCAGCTCCTTCAGGTCATTTATATTCCTGTGTAAACTGGTTATTCCGGTTAACAGCTCCTGTAGTGTTTTATCGTGGTTCTTAGCTTCTTTGCATTGGGTTAGAACATGCTCCTTTAGCTCAGCGAAGTTTGTTATTACCCACCTTCTAAAGCCTACTTCTCTCAGTTTGTCCATGTCAACCTCAGCCAGTTCTGTACCCTTGCTGGAAAGGTGTTGCAATAATTTGGAGAAGAGGCACTCTGGCTTTTTGAGTTTTCAGCATTTTTCCATTGATTCTTTCTCATCTTTGTGACTTTACCTCAAGTCTTTGAGGCTGCTGGCCTTTGGATGGGATTTTTGTGGGGACTTTTTTGTTGATGCTGTTGTTGCTTGCTGTTTGTTTTCTTTTAACAGTCGGGCCCCTCTTCCATAGAGCTGCTGCGGTTTGCTGGGGCCCACTCCAGACCTTATTGTCCTGGGTCCCTCCTACACCTGGAGGTGTCACCAGTGGAGGCTACAGAACAGCAAAGATGGCTGCCTTCTCCTTCCTCTGGGAGCTTCATCCCAAAGGGGCACCAACCTGATGCCAGCAGGAATGCTCCTGTGTAAGGTGTCTAGCGACCCTTGCTGGGAGGTCTCACCCAGTCAGGGAGCATGGGATCAGGGACCCGCTTAAGAAGCACTCTGGCCACCCCTTGGTGCAGGAGTTGAGCTGTGCTGGGGGGAATCCCACTCATCCAGACTGCCAGGATTCCTCAGAGCTAGCGGGAGGAAGGACCAAGTCCACTGATCCACAGAGACCAGGGCTGCCCCTCCCCAGAGTGGTTTTGTTCCAGGAAGATCAAAGTTCTATCCATAAACCCCTGGTTGGAGTTGCTGAAATTCCTGCAGGGAGGCCTCGCTCAGTGAGGAGGAATGGGTCCATGTTCAGTTTAAAGAGGCAGTCTGGCCATGATCTGCCACAGCCACTGTGCTGCGCTGTGGAAAATTCCTCCTGGGTCGAAACCACCCAGTCTCGCTGGCACTGGCAGGGGAAAATGGCAGCCTGGAGCTGTAGTGATGGCTGCTGCCCCTTGCCCGGGAACTCGGTGGTCTTAGGCAGCAGGCAGCCACAGTGATGGCAGCTGCCCCCATTCCTCTGCCAAAACTCAGTCATCTTAGGCAGCAGGCTGCTGTAGTGATGATGGCTGCTCCTCCTGAACTCAGGAGTCTCAGGGAGTCTCCAGCCGAGGGGCCACTGAGAATCTGCATAGCTGTGTGCTTGGGACCCAAGGCCCTGGTGGCATGGGCTCACGAGGGAATCTTCTGATCTGCGGGTTGCACAGGTCCTTGGAAAAGGCATGGTTTCCTGGGCAGGATAGTACAGTCACTCACCTCCCTTGACTGGGGGTGGAAGTTCCCCTTGCCCCATATGGCTCCTGAGTGAGCTGTTGCTCCACCCTGCTTCTCCTCACTCTCCTGCTTCTCCTCACTCCCCTGCTTCTCCTCACTCTCCTGCTTCTCCTCACTCTCTCCGTGGGTCGTGCCAACTGCCTAGTCAGTCCCAGTGGGAGACACCTCAGTTGCCGGTGCAGGATTCACTCACCATTTTCATTCTTCTTGGTGAGAGCCTCTGACCACAGCTGCTTCTAGTCAGCCATCTTGGCCCCTCCCCACTTGTTAATATGTTGGTTTATTACATTACTGAGAGAATTATTCCCATCAAGCCCATATCTAGAAAGTGGTTGTGCTACTTACACATGCCTTTTATTACTTAACATGTAATATTTAAGACAGTAAAATTGGGATTAAGTTATTGCTTTAAATTATTTGACTAAATGTAGCTTAATATTCCATTCTTTGTATTTCTTAAATACTCTCTCTAAAAATACAGCATGGTAAGCTGAAAAATGAAAAATATCACTTTGATTTTATTTTTCTGTCAATAGAGCAGATCTCCTAAAAATTTAAAGCACATCTTTCTAAGGTAACATTTACCTCCTCACATCTTTAGCAGCTATCAGACATGACATGGGACATATTCATTGACCCTAAAAATTTTCATCAGAATCATGCACTGAAAGGGGGCAGCCCCAGCCAGACAAGAGGCTCATTTCAATTTTAACGGCTGTAATTAAAGGTTAATTCACTGAGTCAGGATTAACGAGGAAAGTACAAATGATAGGCAAGCAGCTGCCTTTATAATACAAGATTAGAACAATGCAATTACAATAAGAATTAGAAAAAATCAACTTCCAAAAAGGGTCTTTTAATGAACGAATTAAATTGTGATCTCTAAACATGAGCGTATAAGATAATGCTTCTTAAGGAATCATATAAATTGATACTATATATCTAAACATATTATGTTAAATGCAGAAACAACAGTTAACACTAAAAACTTTCATTATTAGTAAGTTGCCCAAAAATGTACTTGTGTATATCGATACATGATCTTTTTAAATGGCAAAAATTTTTCCCTACTTTGTGCTCCTTTTTTTTCTTTTAATGTCCACTTTGTTTACCTGAATCCTAACTGATCTTTCCCTCTCCCTGCCCAACCCCCCTGGCAAGTACGTCTTATGTTTATACCTTAAATCCATTTTTCTTATAGAACATATTCCTAGAACTCCTTTTTCACCTAGTGTTAATTAGAAAGTTGACATGTGTCATTTTCAGGCTTATTATGTTTACACATTTTATCATTTTTTAAAAAAAATAAGCTCAGTACTGTATTTTATGCATATCCTGTTTATTTTTTTATTTGGTGTACGCTTTAACCTCATTGATCCAAGCTTTTATAGGTGTCATAGATTGCTAGAAAACTACTAGACTACGTATTATATGAAACATTCCTATGTGAAAGTCTTTTGCATAGTGAATGGCACATAGTAGGGCCTCAGCCCATGTTATCACTTTAATCTGT